>NC_133124.1:178491237-178655846 GCF_048418815.1 Hemitrygon akajei | reverse complement strand
GCATTAACTTGCTCCAACAGACCAAGACACAGGAGAATCCTAAGGGCTTCTACAGACACAGTATGTTAAGAGCAAAAGGATTGCAAAGGACAGAATTGGTCCACTGAAAGATGACAATGGTAATCTAGGCTTGAAGCCAAAAGAAACGGGGAGATCTGAAATTGATTTTACACATCTGTATCAACTTGGGAGATGGACACAGAGTTGAAAGAAGTGAGGCTAAGCAGCAGTGAGGTCCTGAACCCTGTACAGATTACAGAGGAGGTGCTCACTCCTCACAAGGTATTCCCTCGGATCCTGTGGAATGCAAGTGCTGAAACTGCAGGGGTCCCAGTTAAATCATCCTTAATGACAGGTGAGGTACCAGATGAGTGAAGAATAGCTGATGCTGTTCTGCTGTTTAAGAAAGGCTGTAAGAATGAACCAGGAAATTATAGGCCGCTGAGTCTGACATCAGTAGTGGGAAAGTTATCGGACGGTATTCTTAGGGACCAGGTATATGAGTATTTAATAGACGGGATTGATTAGGGATAGTCAGGATGGCTTTGTGTGTGGTAGGTCGTGTCTAACCAATCTTATAGAGTTTTTTGAGGAAGTTACCAGGAAAGTTGATGAAGACAAGGCAGTGGATGTTATCTACGTGGACTTCAGCAAGGCCTTTGACAAAGTCCCACAAGGGACATTGGTCAAGACGGTTCCATTACTTGACATTGAAGATGAGATAGTAAATTGGATTATGGAAGAAGCCAGAGATTGGTAACAGATAGTTTCCTCTGTGACTAGTGGACTGCTGTAGGGATCGGTGATGTGTCTGTTGTTGTTTGTCATCTGTATCAACATTCTGAATGATAATGTGGTAAACTGGATCAGCAAATTTGCAGATGACACCAAGATTTGTGTTGTAGTGGACAGTGAGGAAGACGATCATAGCCTGCAGTGGGATCCGTACCAGCTGGAAAAATGGGATGAAAAATGGCAGATGGAATTTCATGCAGACAAGTACGAGGTGTTGAATTTCAGTAGGACCAACCAGGGTATGTCTTACATTGAATGGTCGGGCACTGAGGAGAGTGGTGGAACAAAGGGTCCTGGGAATGCACAACCATAATTCATTGAAAGTGTGTGTTGCAGGCAGATTGGGTCCAAAAGAAAGTATTTGGCATATTGGCCTTCATCGATCAAAATAGTGAGCACAGGAGATGGGTTGCTATGTTCAAGTTGTATGATGTTGGTGAGGCCTAATTTGGAGAACTGTGTGCAGTTTTGGTCACCTACCTACAGGAAAGATGCAAATAAGAATGAAAGTTTAGAGAGAAAATTTACAGGATGTTGCCGGGACTGGAGACATGAGGTACAAGAAAAGATTGAGTCGGTTATAACTTTATTCCTTGGAACATAGAAGACTCAGGGGAGATTTGATAGAGGTATACAACATTATGAGGGGTATAGATAGGGTAAATGCAAGCAGGATTTTTCCACTGAGATTGGGTGACATGACAACTGGAGATCATGGGTTAAGGGTGAAAAGTAAAATGTTGAAGGGGAACATGAGGGGAAACCACTTCACCAAGGGAGGTGAGAGTGTGGAACAAGCTGCTGGCAAAAGTGGTGGATGCGATTTTGATTTCAATGTTTACGGGCCTGTTTCTGTGCTTTAGCTTTCTATGACTCCATGATGCTAAGTGTGAGGTGTTGATTTTGGGAAGATATCCCAGGGCAGGGTGCAGACAAAAATGTCAGGGAAATCGAGTTTGTAGATCAGACAGACTTATACATAACACACAACAAAATAAACATTGACATTTGTACAAGTTCAGAATCAGATCAGGTTCATTATCACTGAGATACACATGACATTTTTTTCTGTTGAAGCACCAACGCAGTGGAATACATAAAAAAGTAGAATAAGAAATGTGTAAAAAGTAGATAGTGCAAAAAGGGAGATGATAGTGAGCTGGTGTTCATGGGTTCACGGACCATTCGGACATCTGATGAACACTAGGAAGTTGTTCTAAAACTGTTCTTTAATTTGTAGAGAAATAAACCACAGTAACAGGCTCTTCCAACCCGATGAACCTGCTCTGCTAAATCACACCCGTCTGACCAATTAACCCATTCATCTGGGTGTCTTTGGAATGTGGGAGGAAACCAGAAACCTGAGCACCCGTCGGATCACGTGCGGTGATGGGGAGAATATACATCTCCTTACAGACGGTGCTGGGAATCGAACCGGTGCCCCTGGCTCTGTAATAGTGACCTACTACCCGTTATGCTACTGTTCTGTCCATGATGAGTGTGCGTCCTCAGGCTCTGCTACCTCCTCCCTCACAGCAGTAATGAGGAGAGGGTGTGGTGAGCAAGGCGACTTAGACCATGAGATAGAGGAACAAATTAGGCCATTCGGTTCTTCAAATCCGCTCCACCGTTTGATCATGATTGATCCATTTCCCTCTCGACTCCATTCGCTTGCCTTCCTCCCGTAATCTTTTACGCCCTGACTTATCAAGAACCTATGAACCTCTGCCTTAAATACACCCAGTGAATACACCCAGTGGCCTCCACAGCCCCCTGTGGCAATAAATTCCACAGATTCACCACCTTCTGGCTGAAGAAATTCCTCCCGATCTCTGTTCTAAATGGACAACCCTGAGGTTGTGCCCTCTGGTCCTAGGCTCCCTCACTATAGGAAACATCCTCTCCACACCCACTCCATCTTGGCCTTCCAACATTCAATAGGATTCAGTGAGATCCTCCCACACCTTCTATTTCCCTAAATTCCAGCAAGTGCAGGCTCAGAGCCAAACTTTCCTCATTTGAGAAGCCTTACATTGCTGGGATCAATTTCCTGAACCCCCTTTGAACCCTCCCAACATCAGCACATCCTTTCTTAGATAAGGGGCACAAAACTGCTCACAATAATCCGAATGAGGCCTCACCAGAGCCTTATAAAGCCTCAGCATTACATCCCTGCTTTAATAGTCTAGTCCTCTCGAAATGAATGCTAAAATTGCATTTGCCTTCCTTCCCACCGATTCCATCTGCAAGTTAACCTTGGGAATCCTGCACAAGGACTAGCATGTCCTTTTGCACCTCATTTTTTCCCATTTTCTCTCCATTTGGAAAATTGTCATTTCTTTGCCTATTCTCAGAATCAGTCCAAGTCCTTCTGCACCCCCTCTCCTTCCACAATTCTACCTGTCCCTCCACATATCTCTGTATCATCCACAAACTTGGCCACAAAGCCAGCAATTCTGTCAGCCAAATCACTGATATACAATGTACAGAGAAGTAGTCCCAAAACTGACCCCTGAGGAACAGCTTAAATTCCCACTCTTTGCCCCCTTCCAATAGCCAAAGCTCTATCCATGCTTGTATTTATCCTGAAATGCCATGCACTCTTGCTAAGCTCGCTTACCTTCATACTTCAAATTTCCTTCCTTGTGGCTGTTGTAGTTGCCCTCTGTTGGTTTTTTCGAAAGCTTCCCAGTCCCACTTGGTGGTAAGTTTCACTTCACTAGGACCTTAAAGGAGACACATTTGCAAATTGATAGTCGACAGTGATTGGGTAATCAGGTAATGAACAGCAGCTAATAGAAAGAAGTTGGGGTCAAGCAGGCTGGAGTCTTTGGAGTTGGGAGCTGAGAGGCTCTGGCGTGAAGAGGCTGAGTAAGTGACCCAGGTGTGGGGAGGGGGAGCAGTGAGAAGTCGCAGGTAAGACCTTCCTTAAGATGCTTTATTTTGCTGTTGACCTTTGACATTGTTTCAGTGCAGACAGGAAGGTAGTGTTGGATTAGAGTAACATTGTTCTTTTTCTTCCAGTTTGCTTATAATGTTTATATAATCACCTGTATGAGTAATTGTTCATTGAATTTTCAGTAACAGTAGTACAGGTGATTCTGTACTTTTCCAGAAGCTCCTTTGCAGTGTGTGTCATACAATTGAACCTGACCAGTTGATAGGTTATTCTGTATCACTGGAAACTCTCCAGTCTGAGCTACTTCTTGTAAAAATGATAATTTCTTTGTTCATTGTCTTTCTTTGCCTCTACCTTCCTTACAGTAGACCAAGCTGAGAACCATTATTTTGTTTTGTTATCAACACTGAATAAACAAAAGAGAGGGTCCAGAGAAAGTTCATGAGAATGAGAAATAAAAGTGTTAATATATCAGGAGCATTTGATGATTCTGGGCCTGTTCTCGCTGGAGCTTAAAAGAAAGGAGTTTTGAAAAGTATCAAAGGTTGAGATAGAGTGGACATACAGAGAACGTTTTCTACAGTGGAGCCTTCGATCAGAGGGCACAGCCTCAGAATACAAGGATGTCCTTTTAGAAAAGAGATGATGAGGAATTTATTTAGGCAGAAGTTGGTGAATCTGTAGAAATTTATGGCCAAGTCATTGGGCAAAACTTTTGCTGAATTTAACAGATCCTTGATTAGGAAATTACCGAAGATTACGGGGGCAGGCAGACGAATGCAGTGGAGAGAGAAAATAAATCTGCCATCTTGGAATGGCAGAGCAGAGAGGCCTAATTCAGCTCCTCTGTTTGTGTGTTGATATATTGATTCATTTATATCTGCTGCTTTATCTATTTAAGTATTGACAGAGATACAGAGCAGAATAGGTTCTTCGAGGCGTTCTGCCCAGCAAGAATCCTAGCCCAATCACGAGACAGTTTACAATGACCAATCAACCTACCAATCGGTACCCCTTTGGACTCTGGGTGGAGACCAGAGCACCCAGAGGAAACCCACAGGGTCACAAGGACAACGTACAAGCTCCTTCCTGACAGCGGTGGGAATTGATCCTGGGTCACCTGTACTGTAAAGCGTTGTGCTAACCACCACACTATGGTGCTGTCCTCATGTCTTATGGTCTTGTCTCACGGTCTCCCCGATGACGATATCTGCAGTTGGTGCACCCAGTAGCTACTTGGGACAGTAGTTTGACAGGGGCTGGAGAACTGGAATGGGTGCTGAATGTTCCACCGTTTCAATGTTTGAGAATTGATAGAAGGAGATTAAAGGTGATTGGATCCATTGAGTGTGTATGGGTAAAACTCAAAACAATAAAGATGCAATCATTCTGATTGTATCAGGGCTTTTGTCGTGGGTGATTTCAATTGCTCCAATATACACTGCTCCTTCGCGCAAGAGATTGCTCCGTAGTGCAAGAGATCAGACAGGACAGAATTTGGTAGATGCATCCAGGAGTGTCTCTTAAAACATAGGTGAGGTGAGGTGGACCTGCTGTTGAGTAATAAGCCTGGCCAGACTGACACATTCCCATGGGAGAATTGTCAGGCGAACACTAACCACAAGTTTTAAGATATCTAACAATAAGGGCAAGTACAAATTGTGTGAGAGTACTAGATTAGAGCACGGCAAATTACAAGACTACTCAGCAGGAACTAGGGATAATTAACTGGAACAGTAGTTTTTGGGCAAGTCCACATCTGAACTGTGGAGGGTGTTTAAAAAACCAACTTCACAGAGTACAGGACAGGTATGCTCCATGTCAGGAGGACAGGGATGGCAAGGTCAGGGAATCTTGGATGTTGAGAGAAGTGGTGAATTTAGTCAAAAAGAAAAGGAAGTGTAGGTAAGGATTAGGAAGCCAGATTCAACCAGAGAAACTGAGAATTTTAAGGAAACCAGAAAAGAACTCAAGAAGGGAATTAGAAAAACCAGGAGTGGCTGTGAAATGCCCTTGGAGTGAGGCAAGAGAGAAGATTGCTGTGGCTTTGATCAATATCTTCATGCCCTCTCCTGCCACAGCAGTATCAAGAAGTTGATGTTGTTCCATTATTTAAGGGAAATTGGGACAATCCTGGAAACTATAGACCAGAGAGTCTTCCGTCAGTGGTGTGGAGATGACTGGGATTTACAAGCATTTGGCCTAATTTGGGGCAGTTAGCATGGCTTTATGGGAGACAAGTCGTGTCTTACTAACTTGAGGTGACAAGGGTGATTGAAGGTAGAGCTGTGGATATTGTCTACGTGGCTTTTCGTAATGCATTTGGCAAGATTCTTCATGGGACGTACATTCAGATGGTTAAGATGCATGGGATCCAGTCTATAGGCCATTTGGCTTCACAGCTGGCTGCTCACAGAAGAGAGAGTAGTGGTGGGAGGCCCATGACTCATGGTAATCTGCAGGGACCCGTCTGGGACCTACACTGATTGTGACATATAGAAGTGACTCGGATGAGAATATGGATGGGTGGCTTGGTAAGTATGTAGACAACATGAAGATCGCTGGTGTTGTGGATCGTATCGAAGTCTGCCAAAGGACACAGCCGGATGTCAGTTACTGATATGGGCAGAGAAATGGCGTATGGAGTTTAATTTGGTCAACAGGGAGGTAGTGCTCTTTGGGAGATGAAATGTAAATTGACGGTGCACCATTAATGGTGAGACCCTCAGAGATGGGAAGAGGAATCTCCTAGTCCAGGTCTGTTGCTCTCTCCACTTTCCACATGGATTGATAGGGTGGTAAAGAAGGCAAAGTAAAACAAGCTCAGTAAAATGTGTCAGTGATTGAAAGTTACCAATGCGAGTAAAGTCAGAATCAGTTTCAATATCACCGGCATGTTGTGAAATTTGTTAAGTTGGCAGCAGCAGTACAATGCATTACATGTGTAATGCCCTGGGAAAGGTTTCAATGGGTTTTTCTGTAGCTACAGTGTTTGGGTTACAGAAACATAGAAAATAGGTGCAGGAGTAGGCCATTCGGCCCTTCGAGCCTGCACTACCATTCAGTATGATCATGGCTGATCATCCAACTCAGAACCCTGGACCTGCTTTCTCTCCATACCCCCTGATCCCTTTAGCCACAAGGGCCATATCTAACTTCCTCTTAAATATAGACAATGAACCGGCCTCAACTGTTTCCTGTGGCAGAGAATTCCACACATTCACCACTCTCTGTGTGAAGAAGTTTTTCCTCATCTCAGTCCTAAAAGGCTTCCCCTTTATCCTTAAACTGTGACCCCTCGTTCTGGACTTCCCCAACATCGGAAACAATCTTCCTGCATCTAGCCTGTCCAATCCCTTTAGAATTTTATACATTTCAATAAGATCCCTCCTCAATCTTCTAAATTCTAGTGAGTATAAGCCTAGTCGATCCAGTCTTTCTTCATATGAAAGTCCTGACATCCCAGAAATCAATCTGGTGAACCTTCTTTGTACTCCCTCTATGGCAAGAATGTCTTTCCTCAGATTAGGGGACCAAAACTGCACACAATAGTCTAGGTGTGGTCTCAGCAAGGCCTTGTACAACTGCAGTTGAACTTCCCTGCTCCTGTACCCAAATCCTTTTACTATGAATGCCAACATACCATTTGCCTTTTTCACCGCCTGTTATACCTGCATGCCCACCTTCGATGACTGGTGTACAATGACACCAAGGTCTCGTTGCACGTCCCCTTTTCCTAATCGGCCACCATTCAGATAATAATCTGTTTTCCTGTTCTTGCAACCAAAGTGGATAACCTCACATTTATCCACATTAATTTGCATCTGCCATGAATTTGCCCACTCACCTAACCTATCCAAGTCACCCTGCATCCTCTTAGCATCATCCTCACAGATAACACCGCCACCCAGCTTCGTGTCATCTGAAAACTTGGAGATGCTGCATTTAATTCCCTCGTCTAAATCATTAATATATATTGTAAACAACTGGGATCCCAGTGCTGAGCCTTGCGGTACCCCACTAGTCACTGCCTGCCATTCTGAAAAGGTCCCGTTTACTCCCACTCTTTGCTTCCTGTCTGCCAACCAATTCTCTATCCACATCAATACCATACCCACAATACCATGTGCTTTAAGTTTGCACACTAATCTCCTGTGTGAGACCTTGTCAAAAGCCTTTTGAAAATCTAAATATACCACATCCACTGGCTCTCCCCTATCCACTCTACTAGTTACATCTTCCAAAAATTCTATAAGACTCGTCAGACATGATTTTCCTTTCACAAATCCGTGCTGCCTTTGTCCGATGATTTCACCTCTTTCCAAATATGCTGTTATCACATCTTTGATAACCGATTCTAGCATTTTCCCCACCACAGATGTCAGACTCAACTGTCTATAATTCCCCGGTTTTTCTCTTCCTCCTTTTTTAAAAAGTGGGGTTACATTAGCCACCCTCCAACCCTCAGGAACTAATCCAGAATCTAAGGAGTTTTGAAAAATTATCACTAATGTATCCACTATTTCTTGGGCTACTTCCGTAAGCACTCTGAGATGCAGACCATCTGGCCCTGGGGATTTATCTGCCTTTAATCCCTTCAATTTACCTAACACCACTTCCCTACTAACATGTATTTCCCTCAGTTCCTCCATCTCACTAGACCCTCGGTCCTTTACTATTTCCGGAAGATTATTTATGTCCTCCTTAGTGAAGAAAGAACCAAAGTAGTTATTCAATTGGTCTGCCATATCTTTGTTCCCTATGATCAATTCACCTGTTTCTGATTGTAAGTGACCTACATTTGTCTTGACCAATCTTTTTCTTTTCACATATCTATAAAAGCTTTTAGAGTAAGATTTATGTTCCCTGTCAGCTTTCGCTCATAATCTTTTTTCCCTTTCCTAATTAAGCCCTTGTGTCTCTGAATTTCTCCAAGTCCTCAGGTGTGCCACTTGTTTTTGCTAATTTATATGTTTCTTCTTTGGACTTGATACTATCCCTAATTTCCCTTGTCAGCTACGGGTGCACTACCTTCCCTGGTTTATTCTTTTGCGATCTTTAAATGCTTGCCATTGCATATCCACCGTCAACCCTTTAAGTATCATTTGCCAGTCTATCTTAGCTAATTCACATCTCATACCTTCAAAGTTTCCCTTCTTTAAGTTCAGGACCTTTGTTTCTGAATTAACTATGTCACTCTCCATCTTAATGAAGAATTCCACCATATTATGGTCACTCTTACCCAAGGGGCCTCGCACGACAAGATTGCTAACTAACCCTTCCTCATTGCTCAATACCCAATCTAGAATGGCCTGCTCTCTAGTTGATTCCTCGACACGTTGGTTCAGAAAACCATCCCGCATACATTCCAAGAAATCCTCTTCCTCGGCACCCTTACCAATTTGGTTCACCCAATCTATGTGTAGATTGAAGTCACCCATTATAACTACTGTTCCTTTATTGCACGCATTTCTAATTTCCTGTTTAATGCCATCCCCAACCTCACTACTACTGTTAGGTGGCCTGTACACAACTCCCACCAGTGTTTACTGCCCCTTAGTGTTATGCAGCTCTACCCATATCGATTCCACATCCTCCAGGCTAATGTCCTTCCTTTCTATTGTGTTAATCTCCTCTCTAACCACCAATGCTACCCCACCTCCTTTTCTTTTCTGTCTATCCCTCCTGAATATTGAATATCCCTGGATGTTGAGCTCCCATCCTTGGTCACCCTGGAGCCATGTCTCTGTGATCCCAACTATATCATATTCATTAATAACTATCTGCACATTCAATTCATCCACCTTGTTACGAATGCTCCTCGCATTGACACACAAAGCCTTCAGGCTTGTTTTTACAACACTCTTAGCCCTTATACAATTATGTTGAAAAGTGGCCCTTTTTGCTTTTTGTCCTAGATTTGCCTGCCTGCCACTTTTACTTTTCACCTTACTACTTTTTGCTTCTACCCTCATTTTACACCCCACTGTCTCTCTGCACTTGTTCCCATCCCCCTGTCATATTAGTTTAAATCCTCCTGAACAGCAGTAGCAAACGCTCCTCCTAGGACATTGGTTCCAGTTCAGCCCAGGTGCAGACCGTCCTGTTTATACCGGTCCCACCTCCCCCAGAACTGGTTCCAATCCCCAGAAATTTGAATCCCTCCCCCTTGCACCATTTTTCAAGCCACGTATTCATCTGAAATATCCTCCTATTTCTACTCTGACTAGCACATGGCACTGGTAGTAATCCAGAGATTATTACCTTTGTGGCCCTACTTTTTAGTTTATCTCCTAACTCCCTAAATTCACCTTGTAGGACCTCATCCCATTTTTTTACCTATATCGTTGGTACCTATGTGTACCACGACCACTGGCTGTTCACCCTCCCATTCCAGAATGTCTTGCAACTACTCAGAGACATCCTTGACCCTTGCACCAGGGAGGCAACATACCATCCTGGAGTCTCGTTTGCGGCCGCAGAAACGCCTATCTATTCCACTTACAATCGAATCCCCTATCACTATAGCTCTCCCATTCCTTTTCCTTCCCTCCTGTGCCGCAGAGCCACCCATGGTGCAATGAACTCGGCTGCTGCTGCCTTCCCCTGATGAGACATCTCCCCCAACAGTATCCAAAACAGTATCTCTGTTTAGGAGATAGAGATAACGGGATATAACGGAGATAGAGATTGGAATGTGTACCGTCCAATGAAGGGAGTGTCTTTTTCTTGTTCTGTGCCTGAGAACGAGGTGTCTGGGTCTTTTGTTTGACGAGAGATGAAGAGAGAAGACGCCAGAAAGGAAAGGTCGTAGACGGCAGGACGGAGTGGACTTGGAGTGGAGCCAGGAGTCAACGGAGCCCGGGGAAATCGATGGAGGACCAGCGGGAGGAAACTGTGAGCTCCAACGTGCACATTAGACTGTTTCATTAAAATAGGCCCTTTTCTTTTTGTTTTACTTTACTAACCCTTTAGTCAAATGAAGAATTAAAAAGCAAAATCGATTAACTGCACATGGTGTACTCTGTTATTTTGTGGTACTGATTTGTAATGGGGGAACAGATCACACAGATCCACACAAACAAGAGGTTTTACACCTCAGGTTTCACACATCTGGTGGAGCTGGAGACTGTCTTCCCTAGACTAACACCGCCAGCCCAACCTGAGGGTTACACATGATAAATATCGAGAAAAATAAATACACTGATGGTTCGTCAGTGATTGAGAGGAGATTCAAATGTTCCTTTTCTGGAACTGAGGGTATTGACCAGGTTACGTATCACTGCAACTTGAAGGTCGCTATCTGGGAGCAGTAAAGGTGTATATATGGAACTAACAAACTTCAGTCCTGCCCGTCTGCTGAAGAGTACTCATTGGCTATCTGGTTACTGGACCAACCCCCGTCTGTCGGGCATCTTCCCTGAGTACGAGGGGTAGTGGAAAGAGCATTGGCCCTGGAAAGGCTGTGATTACCTTGCCTACTCAATACTCCACATGCGATACTTGCAATATTTAAACTTGGTGTTTAAGTTCCTTGCCATACACATCAGCGATGATCTCACGTGGTCTGTACATATCGGCCGTGTGGTGAAAAATACACAACTGCGCCTCTTTCACCTCAGACGGTTGAAGAGGTTCGGTATGGGCCCCCAAATCCTAAGAACATGCAACAGGGACACAATTGAGAGCATCCTGACTGGCTGCATCACTGCCTGGTATGGGAACTGTACCTCCCTGAATCGCAGGATTCTGCAGAGAGTGGTGCGGGCAGCCCAGTACATCTGTAAATGTGAACTTCCCACTGTTTCAGTGACAGATGTGTAATAAGGGCCCAAAAGATCATTGCAGACCCAAGTCACCACAACTACAAACTGTTCCATCTGCTACCATCTGGGAAGTGGTACCGCAGCATAAAAGCCAGGACCAACAGGCTCCGGGAAAGCTTCTTCCACCAGGCCATCAGACTGATTAATTCACGCTGACACCATTGTATTTCTGTCCTGTTATACAGACTATTTATTACAAATGACTATACATTGCACATTTAGACGGAGATGTAATGTAAAGATGTTTACTCTTCATGTATGTGAAGGGTGTAAGAAATAAAGTCAATTCAATTCACCACCTCACCACCCTCTGGTCTGGTGGCACCAGAGATCCAAAACAGAGGCTGAGTGATTCTGGACGATTGCCTTGCCAGGATATGGGACCGTGAGGCTGTCACGGGAACTGATTAATATGGCATCAAATTTGTAGAAAATAATGAATGAAACTACACTTGCCTTTGATCAAACCCAATAAGCATTAACCAAGTTGTCTCAGAACTGATGGCTGCTCATACAGTAGCATTACAGAGCAGAGTGGCTTGGGATTCTGATCTTTCAGAGAAAGGGGTCGCCTTTGTTCCTGTACTTACAAACCTGACCAATCAGAAAATAGAACTAACTTGGCAAACCACATCGGAGAAGCTACCAAAGAGATTAGGAAAGAGGGGGATCAATATCACAACTATTACACTCTGGGAGGTGGATGGCGAACTTTCAGGACACTGGCAGGATGGGAGGGCAACCATTCTGAGTTCTAGTATAACTATTGGAATTATAGAAATGGCTGGTATTCTTTTATAATTATCGTGTGAAAGAACAGGATGAAGGAGAGGTTGTCAATTAAAGGAATGGGCAATCATTGAGGTAGATGGATGAAAAGGAAATTTTGGATAGGGTTTGAAACTGCATCTTTGGTTTAAGTACAAATATATACATATTTCAATTATAGTATTTGGTGAAATGCAGTGTTGACATGAAATTTCAAAACAGGAGGCGATGTGGGAATGTAATTAAACACAAAGTACACTGCAGATGCTGTGGTCAAAGCAACACGTACAACACGCTGGAGGAAATGAGCAGGTCGGGCAGCATCCGTGGAAATGAGCAAGGTTTCCACAGATGCTGCCCGACCTGCTGAGTTCCTCCAGCGTGTTGTATGTGGAAATATACTTATTAGTGAGGGAAAATGTCATGGCAGTGCTCAGACAGGACAGACTGGGGGACTTGTCTACTGATGCTGTGTGTGTGGATCCGCGGAACAAGCAAGGGATGCCCAGGTTAATGGGATCATAGAGCAAATTTGTAGAGAGACAACTGTAAGAAAAATAAGGTTGTGATAGCAGGTGATTATTAACTTTCCAAAGATTGGCTGGGACTCTTATACTGTAGAAAGGCAGGATAGGATGGAGATTGGATGTTAGAGTCTGAGAGATAGAACAGAGTTTATGTGTGTCTGTCCGAACACAAGATAAAGATAGCAGCTTTAGGGAACCTTCATTTTTACAAGAGATATTGAGGCCCTGAGTAAGAAAGATAGGAGGTTGATTATAGGCAGGAACAAATGAGGTAGTTATGGAGTACAAGAAACGCAGGAGAACATCAGGAGGGCTGAAAGAAGGCGTGAGGTTGCTCGAGCAGACAAGGTGAAGGAGAATCCTATGGGATTTTACAGATACGTTAAGAGCAGAAGGATTGCAAGGGACAAACACAGTATGTTGACAGGACGACTAGGGGGAATGCCATACTATATATAGTATTAGGTAACAGACCAGGTCAGGTCACAGATCTCTCAGTGGGTGAGCATCTGGGGGAGAGTGATCACTGCTCCCTGGTCTTTAGCATTATCATGGAAAAGGATAGAATCAGAGAGGACAGGAAAATGTTTAATTGGGGAATGGCAAATTATGAGGCTAAAAGGCTAGAACTTGCGGGTGTGAATTGGGATGATGTTTTTGCAGGGAAATGTACTATGGACATGTGGACGATGTTTAGGGATATCTTGCAAGATGTTAGGGATAAATTTGTCCCAGTGAGGAAGATAGAGAATGGTAGGATGAAGGAACCATGGGTGACAAGGGAGGTGGAAAATCTAGTCAGGTGGAAGAAGACAGCATACATGAGGTTTAGGAAGCAAGGATCAGATGGGTCTATTGAGGAATATAAGGTAGCAAGAAAGGAGCTTAAGAAGGGGCTGAGAAGAGCAAGAAGGGGGCATGAGAAGGCCGTGGCGAGTAGGGTAAAGGAAAACCCCAAAGCATTCTTCAATTATGTGAAGAACAAAAGGATGACAGGAGTGAAGGTAGGACCGATTACAGATAAAGGTGGGAAGATGTGCCTGGAGGCTGTGGAAGTGAGTGATATCCTCAATGAATACTTCTCTTCGGTATTCACCACTGAGAGGGAACTTGATGACGGTGAGGACAATATGAGTGAGGTTGATGTTCTGGAGCATGTTGATATTAAGGGAGAGGAGGTGCTGGAGTAGTTAAAATACATTAGGACGGATAAGTCCCCAGGGCCTAACAGAATATTCTCCAGGCTGCTCCACGACTTGAGCGAAGAGATTGCTGAGCCTCTGGCTAGGATCTTTATGTCCTCGTTGTCCACAGGAATGGCACTGGAGGATTGGAAGGAGGCGAATGTTGTCCCCTTGTTCAAAAAAGGTAGTAGGGATAGTCCGGGTAATTATAGACCAGTGAGCCTTACGTCTGAGGTGGGAAAGCTGTTGGAAAAGATTCTTAGAGATAGGATCTATGGGCATTTAGAGAATCATGGTCTGATCAGGGACAGTCAGCATGGCTTTGTGAAGGGCAGATCATGCCTAACAAGCCTGATAGAGTTCTTTGAGGAGGTGACCAGGCATATAGATGAGGGTAGTGCAGTGGATGTGATCTACATGGATTTTAGTAAGGCATTTGACAAGGTTCCACACAGTAGGCTTATTCAGGAAATCAGAAGGCATGGGATCCCTGGAAGTTTGGCTGGGTGGATTCAGAATTGGCTTGCCTGCAGAAGGCAGAGGGTCGTGGTGGAGGGAGTACATTCAGATTGGAGAGTTGTGACTAGTGGTGTCCCACAAGGATCTGTTCTGGGACCTCTACTTTTTGTGAGTTTTATTAACAATCTGGATGTGGGGGTAGAAGGGTGGGTTGGCAAGTTTGCAGGCGACACAAAGGTTGGCGGTGTTGTAGATAGTGTAGAGGATTGTCGAAAATTGCAGAGTGACATTGATAGGATGAAGAAGTGGGCTGAGAAGTGGCAGATGGAGTTTAACCCGGAGAAGTGTGAGGTGGTACACTTTGGAAGGACAAACTCCAAGGCAGAGTACAGAGTAAATGGCAGGATACTTGGTATTGTGGAGGAGCAGAGGGATCTGGGGGTACATGTCCACAGATCCCTGAAAGTTGCCTCACAGGTAGATAGGGTAGTTAAGAAAGCTTATGGGGTGTTAGATTTCATATGTAGAGGGATAGAGTTTAAGAGACACGATGTAATGATGCAGCTCTATAAAACTCTAGTTAGGCCACACTTGGAGTACTGTGTAAAGTTCTGGTCACCTCATTATAGGTAGGATGTGGAAGCATTGGAAAGGGTACAGAGGAGATTTACCAGGATGCTGCCTGGTTTAGAGAGCATGGATTATGATCAGAGATTAAGGGAGCTAGGGCTTTACTCTTTGGAGAGAAGGAGGATGAGAGGAGACATGATAGAGGTGTACAAGATATTAAGAGGAATAGACAGAGTGGACAGCCAGTGCCTCTTCCCCAGGGCACCACTGCTCAGTACAAGAGGACATGGCTTTAAGGTAAGGGGAGGGAAGTTCAAGGGGGATATTAGAGGAAGGTTTTTCACTCAGTATTTCCAGGAGTATTTGTGATTGCAAAATGTCTTACCAATGTTGCAACAACTATGATTCTTTGTCACATTTGTGACGCGTATACACTAAGATCTCAAGGATGGAAATTGACTCCTTTTATTAAGAAAGCCTTTACTGTTCTTTGGGTGGAAAATTGGCGATTCAGACAAAGCCTGGGCTCCTCACGTTGTTGTACAACATGCGCTGATCATCGTAAAGCTTGCCTCGGAGGTGCTTGCAAGTCAATTCTGTGCTGTCCTGATGATATGGCGGGAGCAGAAGGATCATGTGATAGACTGCTACGTCCGTCTGACCAGCGTGTCTGGTGTCTCGGTTAAAAACAAGAAATCCATTGAGTGCCCCAATCTCCCTTCATCAACCTGCAGACACCCTCACACAAACACACAACCAAAACACACCCTCACACACAACCTATAACTTGTTGCCACAGATGGCTGTGGAGGCGAAGTCACTGGGTATATTTAAGGCAGAAGTTGATGGATTGGTCAGGGATGAAGGGATATGGGGAGAAGGCAGGAGATTGGGGCTGAGAGGGAAAAATGGTTCAGCTATGTTGGAATGCTAGAGTAGACTTGATGGGCCAAATGGCCTAATTATGGTCTTATATTTTATGGTCAATGTCAGGAAAGCCAAGAGCTGATTACAGACTATAGGAGGAAACCGGAGGTACATGAGCCAGTCCTCACTTGGGCATCAGAGGCAGAGGGAGTCAGTTAGGTAAAAATTCCTTGGCGTTAACATATCAGTGGATCTGTTCTGGGACCGGCATGTAAGCGTCATCACAAATGCTCGACAGCACCTCTACTTTCTTACTTGTGTAGATTCACTTGTCACCAAAAACTGAGAAAGTTCTAACGATGTAGAGTGGAGAACATTCCAGCTGGTTGCATCACAGTCTGGTGTGGAAACACCAATGTCCAAGGACGGAAAATGCTGAAGAAAGTGGTGGATACAGTCCAGTCCATCACAGGCATTCCCAGGAATGGGCACATTTACAAGGAACACTGCCACAAGGAAACAGCGTCCATCATCAAAGACCCTCATGGTCCTGCCAACACCCTCATCTCACTGATACAATCAGGCAGAAGGATCAGAAGCCTTTGGTCCCACACCACCAGCTTCAGGAACAGGTATTACCTTTCAACTATCAGACTCCTGTACCGGCGTAGATAACTTCAGCCTGAACTGATTCTACCACCTACAGGCTCACGTTCAAGGACTCTTTGCAACTCAAGATCTGAGTATTACTGTTTACCTTATTCATTTTCCTTTGAAAACTTTCATTTAACACTTACATAGCTCCTCGGGTTAATAAACCCTTTCAGCGTTTGAGGGGCTTCCCCACCTGACTCAGCCACTCCGTGTGCAGGAGCAGAAGGAGCCCAGACCGTGATCCTCTAGGATGGGGAGAGTGTGTTTGCTGGTGAGAGCAGCACTGGATGGGGGAAGGATCATCCGTTTGGTGGGGGGAGCACATCTGAGCTGGAGAGAGTGACCGGTTTTAAGGGAGCTGGAAGGAAGTACCTCAGGGCCAATGAGGGAGCATCGGGGGAGGGAGCACCTCTGAGCCAAAGAGGGAGTGGCTGTGGGCTGGGTACAGCAACAGGTAGGCAGCAGGGCCACGAATGGTGGAGACCTCATTTAGATCCCTCCAGACCATTACTTCACATAAGCCATTGGGTGGGAGTGATACACGGTGGGGACAAGGTGTGGCCAAGAGGATTGACATGGCAAGGCAGATGTTGTCTATGGGGGACTTTGAAAAGATGTCACCTTGTAACTAGTCTGGAAGGTGAGAACACGTGGGATCGAGGGTGAGATAAGGAAATGGACACAGTATTGGCCTTGGTGGTTAAGAGTTGCAATGGGAATGTGACCAACGGTGTACCGAAGGGTTTGTGCAGTGTCCCTCTTCAAATAAGTTTACCCGATCAACGAAGTTGGTGAGGTAGTGCACAGTGAAGAGGGTTAGCTCAGAATACACGGAATTCCAGATGACCTGGGGAACAGGGCCAAGGAATGGCAGCTGGAGTTAAACTCGAAAACTTTGCATCTAGTGATCATTATGTCATTAGCTTGGACTGACACCTTGCCCTATTGTCCAGTTTATTATTTATTGTAATGCCTGCACTGTTTTTGTGTACTTTACGCAGTCATGTGTACATCTGTAGACTAGTATAGCTTTCTCTGTGTTTTTCTTTGATTACGTAGTTCAGTCTAGTTTTTTGTACTGTGTCATGTAAACCATGGTCCTGAAAAACGTTGTCTCATTTTTACTATGTACTGTACCAGCAGTTATGGTCAAAAGGACAATAAAAGTGACTTGACTTGAATTTCAAGGCAATGCAAGAGAACACTGAAGAAAGAAACAAGGAAGGCCAAAAGAAGGCATTAACTTGCTCCAACAGACCAAGTCACAGGAGAATCCTAAGGGCTTCTACAGACACAGTATGTTAAGAGCAAAAGGATTGCAAAGGACAAAATTGGTCCACTGAAAGATGACAATGGTAATCTAGGCTTGAAGCCAAAAGAAACGGGGAGATCTGAAATTGATTTTACACATCTGTATCAACTTGGGAGATGGACACAGAGTTGAAAGAAGTGAGGCTAAGCAGCAGTGAGGTCCTGGACCCTGTACAGATTACAGAGGAGGTGCTCACTCCTCACAAGGTATTCCCTCGGATCCTGTGGAATGCAAGTGCTGAAACTGCAGGGGTCCCAGTTAAATCATCCTTAATGACAGGTGAGGTACCAGATGAGTGAAGAATAGCTGATGCTGTTCTGCTGTTTAAGAAAGGCTGTAAGAATGAACCAGGAAATTATAGGCCATTGAGTCTGACATCAGTAGTGGGAAAGTTATCGGACGGTATTCTTAGGGACCAGTATATGAGTATTTAATAGACGGGATTGATTAGGGATAGTCAGGATGGCTTTGTGTGTGGTAGGTCGTGTCTAACCAATCTTACAGAGATTTTCGAGGAAGTTACCAGGAAAGTTGATGAAGGCAAGGGAGTGGATGTTACCTACATGGACTTCAGCAAGGCCTTTGACAAAGTCCCACATGGGACATTGGTCAAGACGATTCCATTACTTGACATTGAAGATGAGATAGTAAATTGGATTATGGAAGAAGCCAGAGATTGGTAACAGATAGTTTTTTCTGTGACTAATGGACTGCTGTAGGGATTGGTGATGTGTCTGTTGTTGTTTGTCATCTGTATCAACATTCTGGATGATAATGTGGTAAACTGGATCAGCAAATTTGCAGATGACACCAAGATTTGCGTTGTAGTGGACAGTGAGGAAGACGATCATAGCCTGCAGGGGGATCTCTACCAGCTGGAAAAATGGGATGAAAAATGGCAGATGGAATTTCATGCAGACAAGTACGAGGTGTTGAATTTCGGTAGGACCAACCAGGGTACGTCTTACATTGAATGGTCGGGCACTGAGGAGTGTGGTGGAACAAAGGGGCCTGGGAATGCACAACCATAATTCATTGAAAGTGTGTGTTTCAGGCAGATTGGGTCCTAAAGTATTTGGCATATTGGCCTTCATCGATCATAATAGTGAGCCCAGGAGATGGGTTGTTATGTTCAAGTTGTATGACATTGCTGAGGCCTAATTTGGAGAACTGTGTGCAGTTTTGGTCACCTACCTACAGGAAAGATGCAAATAAGATTGAAAGATTACAGAGAAAATTTACAGGATGTTGCCGGGACTGGAGACATGAGGTACAAGAAAAGATTGAGTCGGATATAACTTTATTCCTTGGAACATGGAAGACTCAGGAGAGATTTGATAGATGTATACAACATTATGAGGGGTATAGATAGGGTAAATGCAAGCAGGCTTTTTCCACTGAGATTGGGTGACACGACAACTGGAGGTCATGGGTTAAGGGTGAAAAGTAAAATGTTGAAGGGGAACATGAGGGGAAACCACTTCACCGAGGGAGGTGAGAGTGTGGAACAAGCTGCTGGCAAAAGTGGTGGATGCGATTTTGATTTCAATGTTTACGGGCCTGTTTCTGTGCTTTAGCTTTCTATGACTCCATGATGCTAAGTGTGAGGTGTTGATTTTGGGAAGATATCCCAGGGCAGGGTGCAGACAAAAATGTCAGGGAAATGGAGTTTGTAGATCAGACAGACTTATACATAACACACAACAAAATAAACATTGACATTTGAACAAGTTCAGAATCAGATCAGGTTCATTATCACTGAGATACATATGATATTTTTTTCTGTTGAAGCACCAACGCAGTGGAATACATAAAAAAGTAGAATAAGAATTGTGTAAAAAGTTGATAGTACAAAAAGGGAGATGATAGTGAGCTGGTGTTCATGGGTTCACGGACCGTTCGGACATCTGATGAACACTAGGAAGTTGTTCTAAAACTGTTCTTTAATTTGTAGAGAAATAAACCACAGTAACAGGCTCTTCCAACCCGATGAACCTGCTCTGCTAAATCACACCCGTCTGACCAATTAACCCATTCATCTGGGTGTCTTTGGAAGGTAGGAGGAAACCAGAAACCTGAGCACCCGTCGGATCCCGTGCGGTGACGGGGAGAACATACATCTCCTTACAGACGGTGCTGGGAATCGAACCGGTGTCCCTGGCTCTGTAATAGTGACCTGCTACCCGTTATGCTACTGTTCTGTCCATGATGAGTGTCCGTCCTCCGGCTCTGCTACCTCTTCCCTCACAGCAGCAATGAGGAGAGGGCGTGGTGAGCAAGGCAACTTAGACCATAAGATAGAGGAACAAATTAGGCCATTCGGTTCTTCAAATCTGCTCCATCGTTTGATCATGACTGATCCATTTCCCTCTCGACTCCATTCGCTTGCCTTCCTCCCGTAATCTTTTACGCCCTGACTTATCAAGAACCTATGAGCCTCTGCCTGAAATACACCCAGTGACATGGCCTCCACAGCCCCCTGTGGCAATAAATTCCACAGATTCACCACCTTCTGGCTTGAAGAAATTCCTCCCGATCTCTGTTCTAAATGGACAACCCTGAGGTTGTGCCCTCTGGTCCTAGGCTCCCTCACTATAGGAAACATCCTCTCCACACCCACTCCATCTTGGCCTTCCAACATTCAATAGGATTCAGTGAGATCCTCCCACACCTTCTATTTCCCTAAATTCCAGCAAGTGCAGGCTCAGAGCCAAACTTTCCTCATTTGAGAAGCCTTACATTTCTGGGATCAATTTCCTGAACCCCCTTTGAACCCTCCCAATATCAGCACATCCTTTCTTAGATAAGGGGAACAAAACTGCTCACAATAATCCGAATGAGGCCTCACCAGAGCCTTATAAAGCCTCAGCATTACATCCCTGCTTTAATAGTCTGGTCCTCTCGAAATGAATGATAAAATTGCATTTGCCTTCCTTCCCACCGATTCCATCTGCAAGTTAACCTTGGGAATCCTGCACAAGGACTAGCATGTCCTTTTGCACCTCATTTTTTCCCATTTTCTCTCCATTTGGAAAATTGTCATTTCTTTGCCTATTCTCAGAATCAATCCAAGTCCTTCTGCACCCTCTCTCCTTCCACAATTCTACCTGTCCCTCCACATATCTTTGTATCATCCACAAACCTAGCCACAAAGCCAGCAATTCTGTCAGCCAAATCACTGATATACAATGTACAGAGAAGTAGTCCCAAAACTGACCCCTGAGGAACGGCAGCCAATAAGAAAAGGACCTCTTAAATTCCCACTCTTTGTGTCCTTCCAATAGCCAAAGCTCTATCCATGCTCGTATTTCTCCTGAAATGCCATGCACTCTTGCTAAGCTCGCTTACCTTCATACTTCAACTTTTCCTTCCTTGTGGCTGTTGTAGTTGCCCTCTGTTGGTTTTTTCAAACGTTTCCCAGTCCCACTTGGTGGTAAGTTTCACCTCACTAGGACCTTAAAGGAGACACATTTGCAAATTGATAGTCGACAGTGATTGGGTAATCAGGTAATGAACAGCAGCTAATAGAAAGAAGTTGGGGTCAAGCAGGCTGGAGTCTTTGGAGTTGGGAGCTGAGCGGCTCTGGCGTGAAGAGGCTGAGTAAGTGACCCAGGTGTGGGGAGGGGGAGCAGTGAGAAGTCGCAGGTAAGACCTTCCTTAAGATGCTTTATTTTGCTGTTGACCTTTGACATTGTTTCAGTGCAGACAGGAAGGTAGTGTTGGATTAGAGTAACATTGTTCTTTTTCTTCCAGTTTGCTTATAATGTTTATATAATCACCTGTATGAGTAATTGTTCATTGAGTTTTCAGTAACAGTGGTACAGGTGATTCTGTACTTTTCCAGAAGCTCCTTTGCAGTGTGTGTCATACAATTGAACCCGACCAGTTGATAGGTTATTCTGTATCACTCGAAACTCTCCAGTCTGAGCTACTTCTTGTAAAAATGATAATTTCTTTGTTCATTGTCTTTCTTTGCCTCTACCTTCCTTACAGTAGACCAAGCTGAGAACCATTATTTTGTTTTGTTATCAACACTGAATAAACAGAAGAGAGGGTCCAGAGAAAGTTCATGAGAATGAGAAATAAAAGTGTTAATATATCAGGAGCATTTGATGATTCTGGGCCTGTTCTCGTTGGAGCTTAAAAGAAAGGAGTTTTGAAAAGTATCAAAGTTTGAGATAGAGTGGACATACAGAGAACGTTTTCTACAGTGGAGTCTTCGATCAGAGGGCACAGCCTCAGAATACAAGGATGTCTTTAAGGAAAGAGATGATGAGGAATTTATTTAGGCAGAAGTTGGTGAATCTGTAGAAATTTATGGCCAAGTCATTGGGTAAACTTTAGCTGAATTTAACAGATCCTTGATTAGGAAATTACTGAAGATTACGGGGGCAGGCAGGCGAATGCAGTAGAGAGAGAAAATAAATCTGCCATCTTGGAATAGCAGAGCAGAGAGGCCTAATTCAGCTCCTCTGTTTGTGTGTTGATATATTTATTCATTTATATCTGTTGCTTTATCTATTTATGTATTGACTGAGATACAGAGCAGAAAAGGCTCTTCGAGGCGTTCGGCCCAGCAAGAATCCTAGCCCAATCACGAGACAGTTTACAATGACCAATCAACCTACCAACCGGTTCCCCTTTGGACTCTGGGTGGAAACCAGAGCACCCGGAGGAAACCCACAGGGTCACAGGACAACGTACAAGCTCCTTCCTGACAGCGGTGGGAATTGATCCTGGGTCACCTGTACTGTAAAGTGTTGTGCTAACCACCACACTATGGTGCTGTCCTCATGTCTTATGGTCTTGTCTCACGGTCTCCCCGATGACGATATCTGCAGTTGGTGCACCCAGTAGCTACTTGGGACAGTAGTTTGACAGGGGCTGGAGAACTGGAATGGGTGCTGAATGTTCCACCGTTTCAATGTTTGAGAATTGATAGAAGGAGATTAAAGGTGATTGGATCCATTGAGTGTGTACGGGTAAAACTCAAAACAATAAAGATGCAATCATTCTGATTGTATCAGGGCTTTTGTCGTGGTTGATTTCAGTTACTCCAATATACATTGCTTCTTCGTGCAAGAGATTGCTCCGTAGTGCAAGAGATCAGACAGGACAGAATTTGGTAGATGCATCCAGGAGTGTCTCTTAAAACATAGGTGAGGTGAGGTGGACCTGCTGTTGAGTAATAAACCTGGCCAGACTGACACATTCCCATGGGAGAATTGTCAGGCGAACACTAACCACAAGTTTTAAGATATCTAACGATAAGGGCAAGTACAAATCGTGCCAGAGTACTAGATCAGAGCACGGCAAATTACAAGACTATTCAGCAGGAACTAGGGATAATTAACTGGGAACAGTAGTTTTTAGACAAGTCCACATCTGACCTGTGGAGGGTGTTAAAAATCCAACTTCACAGAGTACAGGACAGGTATGCTCCATGTCAGGAGGACAGGGATGGCAAGGTCAGGGAATCTTGGATGTTGAGAGAAGTGGTGAATTTAGTCAAAAAGAAAAGGAATTGTAGGTAAGGTTTAGAAAGCCAGATTCAACCAGAGAAACTGAGAATTTTAAGGAAACCAGAAATGAACTCATGAAGGGAATTAGGACAACCAGTAGTGGCTGTGAAATGCCATTGGCAAGTAGGACTAAAGAGAATCCAGGGCACTCTACTCATACGGTCGATCAAGAGCAGAGTGTAAATGGGAGAGGGTAGGACCATTCATGGATTAAGGATGGAACATGTATTTGGAGGTGGAGGATGTGGACAAGGTCCTAAATGAGTAATTTACATCAGTATTACCAGTGAGGATGGTGAGATCAGTGTGGACTGAGATAATTTACTAGGGCATCTCTATATATGCACTAGGAGGTAGTGTTGGGTCTTTTGAAGAACATGAAGGTGGATAAGTCCCCAGGGCCTGACATGATATACCACAAGTTAGTGAGAGAGGCAAGAGAGAAGATTGCTGTGGCTTTGATCAATATCTTCATGACCTCTCCTGCCACGGGAGTATCGAGAAGCTGTTGTTGTTCTATTTATTAAAGGGAAATTGGGACAATCCTGGAAACTATAAACCAGAGAGTCTTCAGTCGGAGGTGGGGGGATGACTGGGATTTACAAGCATTTGGCCTAATTTGGGGCAGTTAGCATGGCTTTGTGGGAGACAAATCGTGTCTTACTAACTTGAGGTGACAAGGGTGATTGAAGGTAGAGCTGTGGATATTGTCTACGTGGCTTTTCGTAATGCATTTGGCAAGATTCTTCATGGGACGTACATTCAGATGGTTGAGATGCATGGGATCCAGTCTATAGGCCATTTGGCTTCACAGCTGGCTGCTCACAGAAGAGAGAGTAGTGGTGGGAGGCCCGTGGCTCATGGTAATCTGCAGGGATCCGTCTGGGACCTACACTGTTTGTGACTTATAGAAGTGACTCGGATGAGAATATGGATGGGTGGCTTGGTAAGTATGTAGACAACATGAAGATCACTGGTGTTGTGGATAGTGTCGAAGTCTGCCAAAGGACACAGCTGGATGTCAGTTACTGATATGGGCAGAGAAATGGCGTATGGAGTTTAATTTGGTCAATAGGGAGGTAGTGCTCTTTGGGAGATGAAATTTAAAGTGGTGGTACACCATTAATGGTGAGCCCCTCAGAGATGGGAAGAGGAATCTCCTAGTCCAGGTCCGTTGCTCTCTCCACTTTCCACACGGATAGATAGGCCGGTAAAGAAGGCAAAGTAAAACAAGCTCAGTAAAATGTGTCAGTGATTGAAAACTAACGAGGAGAGTAAAGTCAGAATCAGGTTCAATATCACCGGCATGTTGTGAAATTTGTTAAGTTAGCAGCAGCAGTACAATGCATTACATGTGTAATGCCCTGGGAAAGGTTTCAATGGTTTTTTCTGTAGCTACAGTGTTTGGGTTATAGAAACGTAGAAAATAGGTGCAGGAGTAGGCCATTCGGCCCTTCGAGCCTGCACCGCCATTCAGTATGATCATGGCTGATCATCCAACTCAGAACCCTGTACCTGCTTTCTCTCCGTACCCCCTGATCCCTTTAGCCACAAGGGCCATATCTAACTTCCTCTTAAATATAGCCAATGAACCGGCCTCAACTGTTTCCTGTGGCAGAGAATTCCACACATTCACCACTCTCTGTGTGAAGAAGTTTTTCCTCATCTCGGTCCTAAAAGGCTTCCCCTTTATCCTTCAACTGTGACCCCTCGTTCTGGACTTCCCCAACATCGGAAACAATCTTCCTGCATCTAGCCTGTCCAATCCCTTTAGAATTTTATACGTTTCAATAAGATCCCCCCTCAATCTTCTAAATTCTAGTGAGTATAAGCCTAGTCGATCCAGTCTTTCTTCATATGAAAGTCCTGACATCCCAGAAATCAATCTGGTGAACCTTCTTTGTACTCCCTCTATGGCAAGAATGTCTTTCCTCAGATTAAGGGACAAAACTCTAGGTGCGGTCTCACCAAGACCTTGTACAACTGCAGTAGAACCTCCCTGCTCCTGTACTCAAATCCTTTTGCTATGAATGCCAACATACCATTTGCCTTTTTCACCGCCTGCTGTACCTGCATGCCCACCTTCAATGACTGGTGTACAATGACACCCAGGTCTCGTTGCACCTCCCCTTTTACTAATCGGCCATAATTCAGATAATAATCTGTTTTCCTGTTCTTGCAACCAAAGTGGATAACCTCACATTTATCCACATTAAATTGCATCTGCCATGAATTTGCCCACTCACCTAACCTATCCAAGTCACCCTGCATCCTCTTAGCATCCTCCTCACAGCTAACGCCGCCACCCAGCTTCCTGTCATCTGCAAACTTGGAGATGCTGCATTTAATTCCCTTGTCTAAATCATTAATATATATTGTAAACAACTGGGGTCCCAGCACTGAGCCTTGCGGTACCCCACTAGTCACTGCCTGCCATTCTGAAAAGATCCCGTTTACTCCCACTCTTTGCTTCCTGTCTGCCAACCAATTCTCTATTCACATCAATACCATACCCCCAATACCAAGTGCTTTAAGTTTGCACACTAATCTCCTGAGTGGGACCTAGTCAAAAGCCTTTTGAAAATCTAAATATACCACATCCACTGGCTCTCCCCTATCCACTCTACTAGTTACATCTTCAAAAAATTCTATAAGATTCGTCAGAGATGATTTTCCTTTCACAAATCCGTGCTGACTTTGTCCGATGATTTCACCTCTTTCCAAATATGCTGTTATCACATCTTTGATAACCGACTCTAGCATTTTCCCCACCACCGATGTCACACTCACCTGTCTATAATTCTCCGGTTTTTCTCTCCCTCCTTTTTTAAAAAGTGGGGTTACATTAGCCACCCTCCAACCCTCAGGAACTAATCCAGAATCTAAGGAGTTTTGAAAAATTATCACTAATGTATCCACTATTTCTTGGGCTACTTCCTTAAGCACTCTGGGATGCAGACCATCTGGCCCTGGGGATTTATCTGCTTTTAATCCCTTCAATTTACCTAATACCACTTCCCTACCAACATGTATTTCCCTCAGTTCCTCCATCTCACTAGACCCTCGGTCCCTTACTATTTCCAGAAGATTATTTATGTCCTCCTTAGTGAAGAAAGAACCAAAGTAGTTATTCAATTGGTCTGCCATATCTTTGTTCCCTATGATCAATTCACCTGTTCCTGTTTGTAAGGGACCTACATTTGTCTTGACCAATCTTTTTCTTTTCACATATCTATAAAAGCTTTTACAGTTAGATTTATGTTCCCTGTCAGCTTTCGCTCATAATCTTTCTTCCCTTTCCTAATTAAGCCCTTGTGTCTCTCAATTTCTCCCAGTCCTCAGGTGTGCCACTTTTTTTTGCTAATTTATATGTTTCTTCTTTGGACTTGATACTATCCCTAATTTCCCTTGTCAGCCACGGGTGCACTACCTTCCCTGGTTTATTCTTTTGCGATCTTTAAATGCTTGCCATTGCATATCCACCGTCAACCCTTTAAGTATCATTTGCCAGTCTATCTTAGCTAATTCACGTCTCATACCTTCAAAGTTTCCCTTCTTTAAGTTCAGGACCTTTGTTTCTGAATTTACTATGTCACTCTCCATCTTAATGAAGAATTCCACCATATTATGGTCACTCTTACCCAAGGTGCCCTGCACGACAAGATTGCTAACTAACCCTTCCTCATTGCTCAATACCCAATCTAGAATGGCCTGCTCTCTAGTTGATTCCTTGACACGTTGTTTCAGAAAACCATCCCACATACATTCCAAGAAATCCTCTTCCTCAGCACCCTTACCAATTTGGTTCACCCAATCTATGTGTAGATTGAAGTCACCCATTATAACTACTGTTCCTTTATTGCACGCATTTCTAATTTCCTGTTTAATGCCATCCCCAACCTCACTACTACTGTTAGGTGGCCTGTACACAACTCCCACCAGCGTTTTCTGCCCCTTAGTGTTATGCAGCTCTACCCATATCGATTCCACATCCTCCAGGCTAAGGTCCTTCCTTTCTATTGTGTTAATCTCCTCTCTAACCACCAATGCTACCCCACCTCCTTTTCTTTTCTGTCTATCCCTCCTGAATATTGAATATCCCTGGATGTTGAGCTCCCATCCTTGGTCACCCTGGAGCCATATCTCTGTGATCCCAACTATATCATATTCATTAATAACTATCTGCACATTCAATTCATCCACCTTGTTACGAATGCTCCTCGCATTGACACACAAAGCCTTCAGGCTCGTTTTTACAACACTCTTAGCCCTTATACAATTATGTTGAAAAGTGGCTCTTTTTGCTTTTTGCCCTAGATTTGCCTGCCTGCCAATTTTACTTTTCACCTTACTACTTTTTGCTTCTACCCTCATTTTACACCCCTCTGTCTCTCTGCACTTGTTCCCATCCCCCTGCCATATTAGTTTAAATCCTCCTGAACAGCAGTAGCAAACACTCCTCCTAGGACATTGGTTCCAGTCCAGCCCAGGTGCAGACCGTCCTGTTTATACCGGTCCCACCTCCCCTAGAACTGGTTGCAATCCCCAGAAATTTGAACCCCTCCCTTTTGCACCATTTTTCAAGCCACGTATTCATCTGAAATATCCTCCTATTTCTACTCTGACTAGCACGTGCCGCTGGTAGTAATCCAGAGATTATTACCTTTATGGTCCTACTTTTTAGTTTATCTCCAAACTCCCTAAATTCACCTTGTAGGACCTCATCCCACGACCACTGGCTGTTCACCCACCCATTCCAGAATGTCCTGCAGCCGCTCAGAGACATCCTTGACCCTTGCACCAGGGAGGCAACATACCATCCCGGCGTCTCGTTTGCGGCCGCAGAAACGCCTATCTATTCCCCTTACAATCGAATCCCCTATCACTATAGCTCTCCCATTCCTTTTCCTTCCCTCCTGTGCCACAGAGCCACTCATGGTGCCATGAACTCGGCTGCTGCTGCCTTCCCCTGATAAGACATCTGCCCCAACAGTATCCAAAACAGTATATCTGTTTAGGAGACAGAGATAACGGGGGATTTGGAATGTGTACCGTCCAATGAAGGGAGAGTTTTTTCTTGTTCTGTGCCTGAGAACGAGGTGTCTGGGTCTTTTGTTTGACGAGAGATGAAGAGAGAAGACGCCAGAAAGGAAAGGTCGTAGACAGCAGGACAGAGTGGACTTGGAGTGGAGCCAGGAGTCAACGGAGCCCGGGGAAATCGATGGAGGAGCAGCGGGAGGAAACTGTGAGCTCCAACTTGTGCACATTGGACTGTTTCATTAAAATGGGCCCTTTTCTTTTTGTTTTACTTTACTAACCCTTTAGTCAAATCAAGAATTAAAGAGCTAAATCATTTAACTGCACATGGTGAACTCTGTTATTTTGTGGTACTGATTTGTAACGGGGGAACAGATCACACAGATCCACACAAACAAGAGGTTTTACACCTCAGGTTTCACACATCTGCTGGAGCCGGAGACTGTCTTCCCTAGACTAACACCGCCAGCCCAACCTGAGGGTTACACATGATAAATATCGAGAAAAATAAATACACTGATGGTTCGTCAGTGATTGAGAGGAGATTCAAAAGTTCGGTATTGACCAGGTTACGTATCACTGCAACTTGAAGGTCGCTATCTGGGAGCAGTAAAGGTGTATATATGGAACTAACAAACTTCAGTCCTGCCGGTCTGCTGAAGAGTACTCATTGGCTATGTGGTTACTGGTCCTACCCCCGTCTGTCGGGCATCTTCCCTGAGAACGAGGGGTAGTGGAAAGAGCATTGGCCCTGGAAGGGCTGCTGTTGCCTTGCCTGCACAATACTCCACGTGCGATACTTGCAATATTTAAACTTGGTGTTTAAGTTCCTTGCCATACACATCAACGATGATCTCACGTGGTCTGTACATATCGGCCGTGTGGTGAAAAATGCACAACAGCACCTCTTTCACCTCAGACGGTTGAAGAAGTTCGGTATGGGCCTCCAAGTCCTAAGAACATGCAACAGGGGCACAATTGAGAGCATCCTGACGGGCTGCATCACTGCCTGGTATGGGAATTGTACCTCCCTCAATCGCAGGTCTCTGCAGAGAGTGGTGCGGGCAGCCCAGTACATCTGTAAATGTGAACTTCCCACTGTTTCAGTGACAGATGTGTAATAAGGGCCCAAAGGATCATTGCAGACCCAAGTCACCACAACTACAAACTGTTCCAGCTGCTACCATCTGGGAAGTGGTCCCGCAGCATAAAAGCCAGGACCAACAGGCTCCGGGACAGCTTCTTCCACCAGGCCATCAGACTGATTAATTCACACTGACACCATTGTATTTCTGTCCTGTTATACAGACTATTTATTACAAATGACTATAAATGCACATTGCACATTTAGACAGAAATGTAATGTAAAGATTTTTACTCCTCACGTATGTGAAGGGTGTAAGAAATAAAGTCAATTCAATTCACCACCTCACCACCCTCTGGTCTGGTGGCACCAGAGATCCAAAACTGATTCTGGATGATTGCAGAGGGACTAAAGTGGGAAGGGTAGCAAGGGTGTGGGGAAGATGAAATATGAAGGTAAGCTGGCCGATAATATGCAAATTGTACTAAATGTTTTCCCCCCGGTATACATTCAATAATGGAGGCTGGTAACCAGAACACTAGAACAGATATTGGAGTGGTTGTGGGGAGAGATGTTAAGCCGAAATACAAAGACAGGAATTGAAAGACTGAGCATCTTGGGAGTAATATTGAGTTTCATCTATTTCACTGTAAGGAATATCATATCATAGGAAAGGCGGATGAACAGAGAGCATGGATCAACACGTGGAATTATGTCAATGTAGCCATTAGCCGTTGGTATAAGGGGGGCAGGACTGGCAGCTCAATGCTCCAGTGTTTTGTTGTTTACAGAGGGACTAAAGTGGGAGGGGTAGCATTATTAGTGAGGGAAAATGTCATGGCAGTGCTCAGACAGGACAGACTGGGGGACTTGTCTACTGATGCTGTATGTATGGAACTGCGGAACAAGAAAGGGATGCCTAGGTTAATGGGATCATGGAGCAAATTTGTAGAGAGACAACTGCAAGAAAAATAAGGTTGTGATAGCAGGTGATTATTAACTTTCCAAAGATTGGCTGGGACTCTTATACTGTAGAAAGGCTGGATAGGATGGAGATTGGATGTTAGAGTCTGAGAGATAGAACAGAGTTTAGATGTGCCTGTCTGAACACAAGATAAAGACAGCAGCTTTAGGGAACCTTCATTTTTACAAGAGATATTGAGGCCCTGAGTAAGAAAGATAGGAGGTTGATTACAGGCAGGAACAAATGAGGTAGTTATGGAGTACAGGAAATGCAGGAGAACATCAGGAGGGCTAAAAGAAGGCGTGAGGTTGCTCGAGCAGACAAGGTGAAGGAGAATCCTAAGGGATTTTACAGATACGTTAAGAGCAAAAGGATTGCAAGGGACAAACACAGTATGTTGACAGGACGACTAGGGGGAATGCCATACTAGATCCAGTATTAGGTAACGAGCCGGGTCAGGTCACAGATCTCTCAGTGGGTGAGCATCTGGGGGACAGTGATCACTGTTCCCTGGTCTTTAGCATTATCATGGAAAAGGATAGAATCAGAGAGGACAGGAAAATGTTTAAATGGGGAAGGGAAAATTATGAGGCTATAAGGCTAGAACTTGCGGGTGTGAATTGGGATGATGTTTTTGCAGGGAACTGTACTATGGACATGTAGTCGATGTTTAGGGATCTCTTGCAGGATGTTAGGGATAAATTTGTCCCAGTGAGGAAGATAGAGAATGGTAGGATGAAGGAACCATGGGTGACAAGGGAGGTGGAAACTCTAGTCAGGTGGAAGAAGGCAGCATACATGAGGTTTAGGAAGCAAGGATCAGATGAGTCTATTGAGGAATACAGGGTAGCAAGAAAGCTTAAGAAGGGGCTGAGAAGAGCAAGAAGGGGGTATGAGAAGGTCGTGGCGAGTAGGGTAAAGGAAAACCCCAAGGCATTCTTCAATTATGTGAAGAACAAAAGGATGACAGAAGTGAAGGTAGGACCAATTACAGATAAAGGTGGGAAGATGTGCCTGGAGGCACAGGAAGTGAGCGAGGTCCTCAATGAATACTTCTCTTCGGTATTCACCAACGAGAGGGAACTTGATGACGGTGAGGACAATATGATTGAGGTTGATGTTCCGGAGCATGTTGATATTAAGGGAGAGGAGCTGTTGGAGTTGTTAAAATACATTAGGACGGATAAGTCCCCGGGGCCTGACGGAATATTCCCCAGGCTGCTCCACGAGGCGAGGGAAGAGATTGCTGAGCCTCTGGCTAGGATCTTTTTGTCCTCGTTGTCCATGGGAATGGTACCGGAAGATTGGAGAGAGGCGAATGTTGTCCCCTTGTTCAAGAAAGGTAGTAGGGATAGTCCAGGTAATTATAGACCAGTGAGCCTTACGTCTGTGGTGGAAAAGCTGTTGGAAAAGATCCTTAGAGATAGGATCTATGGGCATTTAGAGAATCATGTTCTGATGAGGGACAGCCAGCATGGCTTTGTGAAGGGCAGATCGTGTCTAACAAGCCTGATAGAGTTCTTTCAGGATGTGACCAGGCATATAGATGAGGGTAGTGCAGTGGATGTGATCTACATGGATTTTAGTAAGGCTTTTGACAAGGTTCCACATGGTAGGCTTATTCAGAAAGTCAGAAGGCATGGGATCCAGGGATGTTTGGCCAGGTGGATTCAGAATTGGCTTGCCTGCAGAAGGCAGAGGGTCGTGGTGGAAGGAGTATTTTCAGATTGGAGGGTTGTGACTAGTGGTGTCCCAGAAGGCTCTGTTCTGGGACCTCTACTTTTCATGATTTTTATTAACGATCTGGATGTGGGGGTAGAAGGGTGAGTTGGCAAGTTTGCAGATGACACAAAGTTTGTTGGTGTTGTAGATAGTGTAGAGGATTGACGAAGATTGCAGAGAGACATTGATAGGATGCAGAAGTGGGCTCAGAAGTGGCAGATGGAGTTCAACCCGGAGAAGTGTGAGGTGGTACACTTTGGAAGGACAAACTCCAAGGCAGAGTACAAAGTAAATGGCAGGATACTTGGTAGTGTGGAGGAGCAGAGGGATCTAGGGGAACATGTCCACAGATCCCTGAAAGTTGCCTCAGAGGTAGATAGGGTAGTTAAGAAAGCTTATGGGGTGTTAGCTTTCAGAAGTCGAAGGATAGAATTTAAGAGTCGTGATGCAATGATGCAGCTGTATAAAACTCTGGTTAGGCCACACTTGATGTACTGTGTCCATTTCTGGTCACTTCACTACAGGAAATATGTGTAAACTATAGAAAGTGTGCAGAGGAGATTTACAAGGATGTTGCCTGGATTGGGGAGCATGCCTTATGAGAATAGCTTAAGTAAACCTGGCCTTTTCTCCTTGGAGCGATGGAGGATGAGAGGTGGCCTGCTGGAGGTGTATAAGATGATGAGAGGCATTGATCGTGTGGATCGTCAGAGGCTTTTTCCCAGGGCTGAAATGACAATCACGAGAAGCCACAGTTTTAGGGTGTTTGGAAGTAGGTACAGTGGAGATGTCAGGGGTAAGATTTTTACGCAGACAGTGGTGAGTGTGTGGAATGGGCTGCTGGCAATGGTGGTGGAGGCGGATACGATAGGGTCTTTTAAGAGACTCCTGGATAGGTACATGGAGCTTCGGAAAATAGAGAGCTATGGAAACCCTGGTTAATTTCTAAGGTAAGTGCATGTTTGTTACAGCATTGTGGGCCTAAAGCCTGTATTGTGCTGTCGTTTTTCTATGTTCAATATATTCTCTACAAATTGATGTGTGTCTGTCTAAGAGCACCTGAACTGCCTGTATTGTATCTGCCTCCACCAACTCCCTTGACAGCACACTCTGGGCAGCCACTGCTCTCTACAATTTCCAATGTCGTTATTCTTCAATATACCAATTTATGTGGAAAGTGTGCCCTCTAGTGTTAGACTGGGGGAAGGACACCGGTTGTCTGCTCACTGTGCCTCTCATAATCTCATCACTGGGATGAGATGTCTGCAGGGATGGACGGAGGTAAGGTGCTGGACACCACTACGAGTGCAATGTACAGACGGAAATTCCAGGTGAGGCTTCCCATTCCCTACCTGGAGGTTGAAGAGAGCTTCTGGAGGATGTAGGAGCAGAATGAGGCCATTTGGCCCATTGACTCTACTGCTCCATTCAGTCAGGAGTTATACTTCTCAATTCCATCCTCCCACCTTCTCCTCGAGAGGAAAGAGTGGATATCTGTCTGCTGGAATATGGTACTGGACGTCTCCAGTTGATGTCATGATGGGAGAATTTAATTTATCAAATATCAATTGGCATTTCCCTAGAGCGAGGGCTTTAGATGGGGTGGAGTTTGTTAGATGTGTTCAGGAAGGTTTCTTGACACTATATGCAGTTAAGCCGGAAAGAGGAGAGGCTGTACTTGATCTGGTATTGGGAAATGAACCTGGTCAGATGTCAGATCTCTCAGTGAGAGAGCATTTTGGAGATAGTGATCATAATTCTATCTCCTTTACAACAGCACTGGAGAGGGATAGGAACAGACAAGTTAGAAAAGCATTTCATTGGATTAAGGGGAATTATGAGGCTATCAGGCAGGACACTGGAAGCTTCAATTAGAAACAGATGTTCTCAGGGAAAAGTACAGAAGAAATGCGGCAAATGTTCAGGGGATATGTTTGTGGAGTTCTGCGTAGCTACGTTCCAGTGAGACAAGGAAGTTTTGGTTGGGTACAGCAACCGTCGTGTACAAAGGCTGTATTAAATCTAGTCAAAAAGAAAAGCTTACAAAAGATTCAAAGAGCTGGGTAATGTTAGCGATCTAGAAGATTATAAGGCTAACAGGAAGGAGCTTGTGAAGGAAATTAGGAGAGTCAGAAGGGGCCATGAGAAGGCCTTGGCAGACAGGATAAAGGAAAACCCCAAGGCATTCTACAAGTATGAGAAGAGCGAGAAGATAAGACATGAAAGAATAGGACCAATCAAGTGGGAATGTGTGTATGGAACTGTTTTCTCCCAGTAGGGAGTAGTTTTTAGTTCCAAGTGCTCCTGTCACGTTTTGTCACCCTGTAACCTTATCCTTCAATCTCTCTGAATTATGGAGGATAGCACATGTATACATGTCTCTCTCCAGCAGACCTCATCACATTCATCAGGACTCCAGTATTTCTACTATTTTTTACTGTTTCTTAATTGTACATATGATTTTTTAATGTTCTATCGCTGAGCAGCGTGAACCGTCTTACTGGCCTATCAGAGTTCTCTTTGGGAACTAGTCGACTTCATCAGCATTTCTGATCTGGCTATTGTTCACGATTGCACATAACTAAAAAAATTGGAGGAAATAACAGAGGTACTTAATGAATACTTTACTTCAGTATTCACGATGGAAAAGGATCTTGGTGATTGTAGGGATGACTTGCAGCAGACTGAAAAGCTTGTGCATGTAGATATTAAGAAAGAGGATGTGCTGGAGCTTTTGGAAAACATCAAGTTGGATAAGTCGCCGGGAGTGGGTGAGATGTACCCCAGGCTACTGTGTGGGTGAGGGAGGAGATTGCTGAGCCTGTGGCGATGACCTTTGCATCATCAATGGGGACAGAAGAGGTTCCGGAGGATTGGAGGGTTGAGGATGTTGTTCCTTTGTTCAAGAAAGGAAGTAGAGATAGCCCAGGAAATTATAGACCAGTGAGTCTTACCTCAGTGGTTGGTAAGTCGATGGAGAAGATCCTGAGAGGCAGGATTTATGAACATTTGGAGTGGTATAATATGATTAGGAATAGTCAGCATGGCTTTTTCAAGGGTAGGTTGTGCCTTACGAGCCTGAATGAATTTTTGGAGGATGTGACTGAACACATTGATGAAGGTAGAGCAGTAGATGTAGTGTATATGGATTTCAGCAAGACATTTGATAAAGTACCCCATGCAAGGCTTATTGAGAAAGTCACGAGGCATGGGGTACCTTATCAATCATAGAAAACCTACCAACACAATACAGGCACTTTGGTCCACAAAGTTGAGTCGAACATGTCCCCACCTTAGTAATTACTACAGTTACCCATAGCCCTCTAGTTTTCTAAGCTCCATGTACTTATCCAAAAGTCTCTTAAAAGACCCTATCGTATCCGCCTCCACCACCTTTGCCAGCAGCCCATTCCACACACTCACCACTCTCTGGTAAAAAACATTGTTTTGTGGATCCAGAACTGGCTTGCCCACAGAAGGCAAAGAGTGGTTGTATTCTGCATGTAGGTCGGTGACCAGTGGTGTGCCTCAGGGGTCTGTTCTGGGACCCTTAATCTTCATGATTTTTATAAATGACCTGGAAGAGGAAGTGGAGGGATGAGTTAGTAAGTTTGCTGATGGAGCTGTTGTGGATAGTGTGGAGGGCTGTCAGAGGTTACAGCGGGACATTGATAGGATGCAAAACTGGGCTGAGAAGTGGCAGGTGGAGTTCAACCCAGATAATTGTGAAGTGGTTCATTTTAGTAGATGGTGAATATAGTATTAACGGTAAGGCTCTTGGTAGTGTGGAGGATCAGAGGGATCTTGGGGTCCGAGTCCATAGGACACTCAAAGCAGCTGCGCAGGTTGACACTGTGGTTAAGAAGGCGTACGGTGTATTAGCCTTCATCAATCGTGGAATTGAGTTTAGGAGGTGCGAGGTAATGTTTCAGCTGGTCAGGACCCTGGTCAGACCCCACTTGGAGGACTGTGCTCAGTTCTGGTCGTCTCACTGCAGTAAGGATGTGGAAACCATAGAAAGGGTGCAGAGGAGATTTACATAGATGTTGCCTGGATTGGGGTGCATGCCTTATGAGAATAGGTTGAGTGAACTCGGTCTTTTCTCCTTGGAGCGATGGAGGATGAGAGGTGACCTGATAGAGGTCTATGAGATGATGAGAGGCATTGATCATGTGGATAGTCAAAGGCTTTTTCCCAGGGCTGAAATGGCTGCCACATGCGGGCACAGGTTTAAGGTGTTTCAGAGTAGGTACAGAGGAGACGTCAGGGGTAAGTTTTTTACCAGAGAGTGGTGAGTTCGTGGAATGGGCTGCTGGCAAAGGTTGTGGAGGCAGATACGATAGGGTCTTTTAAGAGACTTTTGGATAGGTACATGGAGCTTAGAAAAATAGAGGGCTATGGGTAACCCTAGTAATTACTAAGGTGGGGACATGTTCGACTCAACTTTGTGGGCCAAAGTGCCTGTATTGTGTTGTAGGTTGTCTATTCTTCTATCTAAAACATAGTATCAAATTAAAAGCTAATTTGTACAAACTCACATAGAGTAGTGGGAGACTGGAGAATTGGGAAAACTTTAAAAAGCAACAGAAACAACTAATCAAGAAATAAGGAAAGGGAAGATAGAGTATGAAAGTAAATTAGCACCAAATATAAAAACAGATAGCACAAGTTTTTATAAATTATAAAGCTGAAGAGGGTGTCTAAAGTCAACTAGGTCCCTTGGAAGTCAAGAAGGGGAAATTGATATTGGGTGATAAGGAAATGGCTGAGGCATTGAACGACTATTATGGTCCTGATGGGATGCATCCCAGGGTGCTGAAGGAATTGGCGGAGGTTATAGTAGACGCGTGGGTAATCATTTATCAAAATTCTCTGGACTCTGGGCAGGTCCCAGCGGATCGGAAGACAGCAAATGTCACGCCACTTTTTAAAAAAGGATATAGGCAAAAGACGGGCAACTATCGGCCAGTTTTCTTAACATCTGTAGTCGGGAAAATGCTTGAAGCTGTCATTAACAAAGAAATAGTGAAACATTTAGAAAGGGGTGGTTGCGATAGAGAGATGCAGCATGGATTCAGAAAGGGCAGGTCCTGTTTGACAAACTTACTGGAGTTCTTTGAGGACATAATGAGTGCAGTGGATAGAGGGGAACAGGTGGATGTCGTATACTTGGATTTCCAGAAGGTGTTCGATAAGCTGTCACACAAGAGAATTGTATATAAGATACGGATGCATGGAGTCAGCGGAAGTGTATTGGCATGGATAGTGGATTGGTTAGAAGATTTAGAATGGAGATGAGGAGGAACTGTTTTTCCCAGAGAGTGGTGAATCTGTGGAATTCTCTGCCCAGGGAAGCAGTTGAGGCTTCCTCACCAAATATATTTAAGAAACAGTTAGATAAGTTTTTTCTGAGAAAGTGAATTAAGGGTTATTGGGGGAAAGGCAGGTAGTTGGAGATGAGTTTGGGGACAGATCAGCCATGATCTTATTGAATGGTGGAGCAGGCTCCATGGGCCAGATGGCCTACTCCTGCTCCTATTTCTCATGTTCTTATATTCTTATAGATTTAAGGTGCTTGGAGGTAGGTACAGAGGAGATATCAGGGGTAAGTTTTTTGCCAGAGTGGTGAGTGCGTGGAATGGGCTGCTGGCAATGGTGGTGGAGGCGGATACGATAGGGTCTTTTAAGAGACTCCTGGACAGGTACATGGTGCTTAGGAAAATAGAGGGCTATGGGTAACCCTAGGTAATTTCTAAAGTGAGTCCATGTTCAGAACAGCATTGTGGGCCAAAAGGCCTGTATTGTGCTGTCGTTTTTCTCTGTTCAATATATTCTCCAGAAATTGATGTGTGTCTGTCTAAGAGTATCTGAACTGCCTGTATTGTATCTGCCTCCACCAACTCCCTTGGCAGCACACTCTGGGCAGCCACTGCTCTCTACAATTTCCAATGTCGTTATTCTTCAATATACCAATTTATGTATAAATTACATAAATATAATTATACATAATTATTTACGGGCCCAGATGGCGTCCCGGGACGAGTTCTCTGGGCCTGTGCAAGCGAGCGAGCTGGAGTGTTTGCTGACATCTTCAACTGCTCCCTGCTTCAGTCTAAGATCGCCTCGTGTTTTAAGAAGGCAACGATAATCCCGGTGCCGAAGAAAAGCAAGGTGACATGCCTGAATGACTATTCACCTGTGGCTCTGACATCAATTGCTATGAAGTGCTTGGAGCGATTGGTTATGGCACTCATCAACCATAACCTAACGGTCAACCTCGATGCTTTGCAATTCGCCTACCGGAGCAACAGTTCAATGGCAGATGCCATCTCCCTGGCACTACATTCCTCCTTAGAACACCTGGAGAATAAAGATGCATATGTAAGGCTCATTTATATTGACTACAGTTCTGCCTTTAATACCATCATTCCAAATAAACTGATTCCTAAGCTCCGGAACCTGGGTCTCAGCACTCAGATCTGCAGCTGGATCTTCAACTTCCTCACAGACAGGACCCAGGCTGTAAAAATAGGGGACAAGCTCTCCTCTACAATCACTCTGAGCACCGGTGCCCCACAAGGCTATTTACTCAGCCCCCTGCTGTACTCACTGTACACCCACGATTGTGTAGCCAAGTTTCCATCGAACTCAATATATAAGTTTGCTGATGACACCGCAATTGTAGGCCGTATCTTGGGTAATGATGAGTCTGAGTACAGAGAGAAAATTAAGAACCTGGTGGCATGGTGCGAAGACAATAACCTATCCCTCAATGTCAGCAAGACAAAGGAATTGGTTGTTGACTTCAAAAGGAGTAGCGGACCACACGACCCCATCTACATCGGTGGTGCGCAGGTGGAACAGGTCAAAAGCTTTAAGTTCCTCGGGGTGAATATCACAAATGACCTGATTTGGTCTAACCAAGCAGAGTCCACTGCCAAGAAGGCCCACCAGTGCCTTTACTTCCTGAGAAAGCTGAAGAAATTTGGCCTGTCCCCTAAAACCCTCACTAATTTTTATAGGTGCACTGTAGAAAGCATTCTTCTAGGGTGCATCACAACCTGGTGTGGAAGCTGTCCTGTCCAAGACCGGAAGAAGCCGCAGAAGAGCGTGAACATAGCCCAGCACATCACACAAACCAATCTTCCATCCTTGGACTCACTTTACACCGCACGCTGTCGGAGCAGTGCTGCCAGGATAATCATGGACAGGACCCACCCAGCCAACACACTTTTTGTCCCTCTTCCCTCCGGGAGAAGGTTCAGGAGCATGAAGACTCGTACGGCCAGATATGGGAACAGCTTCTTTCCAACTATGATAAGACTGCTGAACAGATCCTGACCAACATCTGGGCCGTGCCTTCCAAATATCCGGACCTGACTTGCACTACCTTACTTTCCCTTTTCTATTTTCTAATTATGATTTATAATTTCAAATTTTTATTATATTTACTTGGATTTGTACTTCGGGAGCACAAAGCGCAGAATTAAATATCGCTGTGATGATTGTACGCTCTTGTATCAATTGTCTGGTGAAAATAACGTATGGGCAAAGAGTGCCCTCTAGTGTTAGACTGGGGAAGGACACCGGCTGTCTGCTCTCTCTGCCTCTCATCATCTCATCACTATCAGATCTCCCGTCAGATTCCGCAGCTCCAGAGAAAACAAATCCAGTTTGTCCAACCTCTCCTTCTCGTTCAATCGAGACAACAGGTTGGAACGTTGTTCATTGGAGTTTATGAGGCTGAGGGGTGACCTTACAGAGGGGTATAAAATCATGAAGAGGATGGATGGGGTGAATGCACAGTCTTTCACCCAAGGTGATGGAATGCAGTACCAGAGGGAACGAGCTTGAGGTGAGAGATTTAATGGGAACCTGAGGGACATCATTTTCAACGAGAGGGTGGTCCGTACATGGAATGAGCAGCCTGAAGCAGGTACAGTAACAATATGTAAAAGCCTCTCAGAGAGGTACATGGATAGGAAGGGTTTTGGGATAAATGCATGCAAGTGGGACTGGCTCTGATGAGCATCCGGGCTGACAGGAACCAGATGGGCCGAAGGGCCTGTCTCTGTGATGTGTGACTCCTTTTCACCGATCCTGGGAGACAAGCCGTGTGGGATAGACGTTCTTCCTGCTCCCGATGTCCTGAGTTCACAAACCCTCCCCAAAAGACCCGTCCAACCACCGGAGAACGTGGATCTACCGAGAGCAGCTCACTCCTGAGACAGACCGGTCGTGTTTTACAGCTGTGGTGTGGCCCGGCCCAGACAGGGGAATGTGGGAGACGGGTTGTCTACCCACCTCAGGCAATGTCTCGGAAGCCCGTGTCTGCTGGGATGGACGGAGGTAAGGTGTGAGACACCACTACGAGTGCTGATGTGCAGACGGTAATTCCAGGTGAGGCTTCCCATTCTCCACCTGGAGGTTGAAGGGAACTTTTGGACAATGCAGGAGCAGAATGAGACCATTCGGCCCATTGAGATCACTGCTCCATTCAGTCAGGAGTGATATTTCTCAATCCCATCCTCCCACCCTCTCCTCTAGAGGCAAGAGTGGATATCGGACTGCTGGAATAATATACTGGAGAGGTAATAACGGGGGGGGGGGGAGGGTGGGGGGTGATTGTTGGGTGTAGTCGAAGTATTTTGCATCTGTCTTCACTGTGGAAGACAGCAGCAGTTTGTCAGAACTTGGAGAGTGTCAGGGCAGAAGTGAGTGTTATTACTATTACACAGAAGGTGCTTGGGCAGCTGAAGGTAGATAAGTCACCTGCACAAGATGGACACTTAGGGTTCTGAAGGAGCTGGCTCAATGGATTATGGAGGGACAAGTAATGATTGCTCAGTTAGTCTGACCTCAATGGTTCAGATGATATTGGAGGATGAGGTTTATTGATGATAATGTTCTGGAGTACTGACAGCCAGATGATAAAACAGGCCATAGTCAACATGGTTTCCTTCAGGAGATATCTTTCCTGACAAATCTGATGGGATTTGATAAGGAAATTACAGACAGGACAGACAAGGATGAGTCAGTGGATGTTTCTTATTTGGATTTCCAGAAGGTCTTTGACAAGGTCCCACTCATGAGGCTGCTTAACCGGATAAGAACCCATGGTTTTACAGGAAAGGTACTAGCATGGATGGAAGATTGGCTGACTGGCAGAAGGTAAAGAGTGGACTTTTCTGTGAGAGTCTGCAGAAGGATGTATATATATATATAGATAGATATAGATGGATAGATAGAGATAGATAGATACAGATATAGATATAGATTAAGTGAGTGGGCAAGGGTCTGGCAGATGGAGTACGATGTTGGTAAATGTGAGGTCATCCACTTTGGAAGGAAAAATGAAAGAGCAAATTGCAGCATGCTGCTGAGCTGTGCTTGTGCATGAATCACAAAAGGTTGGTTTGCAGGTACAGCAGGCCATCAAGGAGGAAAATGGGATGTTGGCCTTTATTGCTAGAGGGATTGAATTCAAGAGCAGGGAGGTTATACTGCAACTGTACAGGGTACTGGTGAGGCCGCACCTGGAGTACTGTGTGCAGTTCTGGTCTCCTTACTTGAGGAAGGATATGCTGGCTTTGGAAGTGGTGCAGAGGAGGTTCACCAGGTTGATTCCAGACATGAGGGGGTTAGACTACGAGGAGAGATTGAGTTGCCTGGGAAAGTACTCTCTTGAATTCAGAAGAATGAGAGGAGATCTTATAGAAGCATGTAAAATTATGAAAGGCATAGATAAGACAGAGGCAAGAAAGTTGTTTCCACTGGTAGCTGAGATTAGAACTAGTGGACATAGCCTCAAGATTCAGGGAGTATATTTTGGACGGAGACGAGGAGGAACTGCTTTTCTCAAAGAGTGGTGAATCTGTGGAATTCTCTGCCCAATGGAGCAGTGGAGGCTACCTCAGTAAATATATTTAAGATAAGGTTGGATGGATTTTTGTAGAGTTGGGGAATTAAGGATTATGGGGGAAGGCAGGTAGGAGGAGATGAGTCCATGGTCAGATCGCCATGATCTGATTGAATGGCGGAGCAGGCTTGATGGGCCAGATGGCCTACTCCTGCTCCTATTTCTCATGTTGATTATGTTTATGTTCTTTATTGTCACCTTTCTGTCAGCGTAAACCAGTCTGGTATTCTCCTCCGATCTCCCTCATTAACAAGGCATTTTCACCCGAACAACTGCCGCTCAATGGAAGCATTTTGTTGGTCATTTTTCTGCATCATCCTCCATAAGAGACTGTTGTGCTGGAAAATCCCAGGAGATCAACATATTCTGAGATACTCAAACCACCCCATCTGGCACCAACAATCACTCCACAGTCAAAGTCACTTTGATCACATTTCCTCCCCTTTCTAATGATTGGTCTGAACAGCAACTGAACCTCTTGACCGTGCCTGCATGCTTTGCTGCATTGAGTTGCTGCCACATGATTGGCTGATTAGATATTTTCATTATTAAGCAGATGTACAGGTGTACCGAACACAGGTCCCTGAGTGTATTTGAGGCAGAGGTTGATAGGTTCAAGATAAGTAAGGGGTTAAGAGTTACCTCAAAGATGTTGTGACACAGGAGCAGAATTAGGACATTCAGACGATCAAGTCTACTCTGTCATTCCATCATGGCAGATTTACTATCCTTCTGAACTCCGCTATTCTACCTTCTCCCACAACTTTTGATGCCCATACTAATCAACAATCTGAGGTTGTGCCCTCTGGTCCCAGACGTCCGCACCATTGGTAACATCCTCTCCACATCCACTCTATCTAAGCCTTTCAATATTCGATAGGTTTCAATGGGATCTCCCCTCATTCTTCTAAACTCCAGCGAGTACAGGCCCAGAGCCATCAAATGCTCTTCATACGTTAACCCTTTCGTTCACAGAACCTCCTCTCGGCCCTCTCTGATGCCAGCACAATTTTTCTTAGGTAAGTGCCCGTAGTACTCTGTGCAGTCTGTCCAATGCCTTTTAAAGGCTCACCATTGCTGTATTCTTGTCCTCTGAAAACGAATGCTAATGCTATATTTGCCTTCCTTACCACTTACTCAAATTCCAAGCTAACCTTTAGGGTAGGGTGTCCCAACCTGGGGTCCACAGACACCTCGGTTAATCGTAGGGGTGGGGATCCCCTGCTTTTGAGAATCCTGCACAAGGACTCCCAAGTCTCTTTGCACCTCTTTCCCCATTTAGAAAACAGTCCATACTTCTACCAAAGTGCATGTCCATACGCTTCCCAAGATTGTATTCTGTCTGCCACTTCTTTGAGGAAAGAGAAGCAGAATAAAGGGTGTAAAGGTAGTAAGGTAGAAGGGCTAAAGTGTGTGTACTTCAATGCAAGAAGCATCAGGAACAAAGGTGATGAACTGAGAGCTTGGATACATACATGGAATTATGATGTAGCGGCCATTACGGAGACTTGGCTGGCACCAGGGCAGGAATGGATTCTCAATATTCCTGGATTTCAGTGCTTTAAAAGGGATAGAGAGGGGGGGAAAGGGGAGGAAGGGTGGTATTACTGGTCAGGGATACTATTACAGCTGCAGAAAGGGTGGGTAATGTAGCAGGATCCTTTTTTGAGTCAGTATGGGTGGAAGTCAGGAACAGGAAGGGAGCAGTTACTCTACTGGGTGTATTCTGTAGGCCCCCTGGTGGCAGCAGAGATACCGAGGAGCAGATTGGGAGGCAGAATTTGGAAAGGTGCAAAAATAACAGGGTTGTTATCGTGGGTGACTTTAACTTCCCTAGTATTGATTGGCACTTGATTAGTTTCAAGGGTTTAGATGGGGCAGAATTTGTTAAGTGTGGCCAGGATGGATTCCTGTCTCAGTATGTTGACAGGCCGACTAGGGGGAATGCCATACTAGATCTAGTATGAGGTAACGAACCAGGTCAGGTCACAGATCTCTCAGTGGGTGAGCATCTGGGGGAAAGTGATCACCGCTCCCTGGCCTTTAGCATTATCATGGAAAAGGATAGAATCAGAGAGGACAGGAAAATTTTTAATTGGGCAATGGCAAATTATGAGGCTATAAGGCTAGAAATTGCGGGTGTGAATTGGGATGATGTTTTTGCAGGGAAACGTACTATGGACATGTGGATGATGTTTAAGGATCTCTTGCAGGTTGTTAGGGATAAATTTGTCCTGGTGAGGAAGCTAGAGAATGGTAGGGTGAAGGAACCATGGGTGACAAGTGAAGTGGAAACTCTAGTCAGGTAGAAGAAGGCAGCATACATGAGGTTTAGGAAGCAAGGATCAGATGGGTCTATTGAGGAATATAGGGTAGCAAGAAAGAAGCTTAAGAAGGGGCTGAGAAGAGCAAGAAGGGGGCATGAGAAGGCCTTCACGAATAGGGTAAAGGAAAACCCCAAGGCATTCTTCAATTATGTGAAGAACAAAAGGAGGACAGAAGTGAAGGTAGGACCGATTAGAGACAAAAGTGGGATGATGTGCCTGGAGGCTGTGGAAGTGAGTGAGGTCCTCAATGAATACCTCTCTTCGGTATTCACCACTGAGAGGGAACTTGATGACGATGAGGACAATATGAGTGAGGTTGATGTTCTGGAGCATGTTCATATTAAGGGAGAGGAGGTGCTGGAATTGTTAAAATACATTAGGATGGATAAGTCCCCGGGGACTGACGGAATATTCCCCAGGCTGCTCCACGAGGTGAGGGAAGAGATTGCTGAGCCTCTGGCTAGGATCTTTATGTCCCCATTGTCTACAGGAATGGTACTGGAGGATTGGAAGGAGGCGAATGTTGTCCCCTTGTTCAAAAAAGGTAGTAGGGATACTCCGGGTAATTATAGACCAGTGAGCCTTACGTCTGTGGGTGGAAAGCTGTTGGAAAAGATTCTTAGAGATAGGATCTATGGGCATTTAGAGAATCATGGTCTGATCAGGGACAGTCAGCATGGCTTTGTGAAGGTCAGGTCATGCCTAACAAGCCTGATAGAGTTCTTTGAGGAGGTGACCAGGCATATAGATGAGGGTAGTGCAGTGGATGTGATCTACATGGATTTTAGTAAGGCATTTGACAAGGTTCCACACGGTAGGCTTATTCAGGAAGTCAGAAGGCATGGGATCCAGGGAAGTTTGGCCGGGTGGATTCAGAATTGGCTTGCCTGCAGAAGGCAGAGGGTCGTGGTGGAGGGATTACTTTCAGATTGGAGGGTTGTGACTAGTGGTGTCCCACAAGGATCTGTTCTGGGACCTCTACTTTTCGTGAGTTTTATTAACGACCTGGATGTGGGGGTAGAAGGGTGGGTTGACAAGTTTGCAGACGACACAAAGGTTGGTGGTGTTGTAGATAGTGTAGAGGATTGTCGAAGATTGCAGAGTGACATTGATAGGATGCAGAAGTGGGCTGAGAAGTGGCAGATGGAGTTCAAACTGGAGAAGTGTGAGGTGGTACACTTTGGAAGGACAAACTCCAAGGCAGAGTACAAAGTCAATGGCAGGATACTTGGTACTGTGGAGGAGCAGAGGGATCTGGGGGTACATGTCCACAGATCCCTGAAAGTTGCCTCACAGGTAGATAGGGTAGTTAAGAAAGCTTATGGGTTGTTAGCTTTCATATGTAGAGGGATAGAGTTTAAGAGACACGATGTAATGATGCAGCTCTATAAAACTCTAGTTAGGCCACACTTGGAGTACTGTGTAAAGTTCTGGTCACCTCAGTATAGGAAGGATGTGGAAGCATTGGAAAGGATACAGAGGAGATTTACCAGGATGCTGCCTGGTTTAGAGAGTATGGATTATGATCAGAGATTAAGGGAGCTAGGGCTTTACTCTTTGGAGAGAAGGAGGATGAGGGGAGACATGATAGAGGTGTACAAGATATTAAGAGGAATAGACAGTGGACAGCCAGTGCCTCTTCCCCAGGGCACCACTGCTCAGTACAAGAGGACATGGCTTTAAGGTAAGGGGAGGGAAGTTCAAGGGGGATATTAGAGGAAGGTTTTTCACTCAGTATTTTCAGGAGTATTTGTGATTGCAGAATGTCCTGCCAATGTTGCAACAACTACAATTCTTTGTCACAATTGTGACGAGTATACACTAAGATCACAAGGACGGAAATTGACTCCTCTTATTAAGAAAGCCTTTACTGTTCTTTTGGTGGAAAATTGGCGATTCAGACAAAGCCTGGGGTCCTCACGTTTGTTGCACAACATGCGCTGTCCATCGTAAAGCTTGGCTCGGAGGTGCTCGGAAGTCAATTCTGTGCTGTCCTGATGATATGGCGGGAGCAGAAGGATCATGTGACAGACTGCTACGTCCGTCTGACCAGCGTGTCTGGTGACTTGGCTAAAAACAAGAACCAGCTTCCTTAAAGTCCAGTTCCCGGAAATCTCTGTGGAGGTTAAAGTGACACAGCAGAATCAGTGGTCATGGTGGAGATTGGGTTGGAGATGGCGCACCTGGTGATGAGGGGGGTCCCAGTGGTGTCCGAGCGAAAAGGGGGCACCACTGGGATGGGGAGAGTGAGTTTGTTGGTGACAGCAGCACTGGACGGGGGAAGGATCATCCGTTTGGTGGGGGGAGCACATCTGAGCTGGAGAGAGTGACCGGTTTTAAGGGAGCTGGAAGGAAGTACCTCAGGGCCAATGAGGGAGCATCGGGGGAGGGAGCACCTCTGAGCCAAAGAGGGAGTGGCTGTGGGCTGGGTACAGCAACAGGTAGGCAGCAGGGCCACGAATGGTGGAGACCTCATTTAGATCCCTCCAGACCATTACTTCACATAAGCCATTGGGTGGGAGTGATACACGGTGGGGACAAGGTGTGGCCAAGAGGATTGACATGGCAAGGCAGATGTTGTCTATGGGGGACTTTGAAAAGATGTCACGTTGTAGCTTGTCTGGAAGGTGAGAACACGTGGGATCGAGGGTGAGATAAGGAAATGGACACAATATTGGCCTTGGTGGTTAAGAGTTGCAATGGGAATGTGACCAACGGTGTACCGAAGGGGTTGTGCAGTGTCCCTCTTCAAATAAGTTTACCCGATCAACAAAGTTGGTGAGGTGGTGCACAGTGAAGAGGGTTATCTCAGAATACACGGAATTCCAGATGACCTGGGGAACAGGGCCAAGGAATGGCAGCTGGAGTTAAACTCGAAAACTTTGCATCTAGTGATCATTATGCCATTAGCTTGGACTGACACCTTGCCCTATTGTCCAGTTTATTATTTATTGTAATGCCTGCACTGTTTTTGTGCACTTTACGCAGTCATGTGTACGTCTGTAGTCTAGTGTAGCTTTCTCTGTGTTTTTTTTTATTACGTAGTTCAGTCTAGTTTTTTGTACTGTGTCATGTAAACCATGGTCCTGAAAAACATTGTCTCATTTTTACTATGTACTGTACCAGCAGTTATGGTCGAAATGACAATAAAAGTTGACTTGACTTGACTTGAATTTCAAGACAATGCAAGAGAACACTTAAGAAAGAAACAAGGAAGGCTAAAAGAAGGCATGAGGCTGCTCCAACAGACCAAGACGCAGGAGAATCCTAAGGGCTTCTACAGACACAGTATGTTAAGAGCAAAAGGATTGCAAAGGACAAAATTGGTCCGCTGAAAGATCACAATGGTAATCTAGGCTTGAAGCCAAAAGAAACGGGGAGATCTGAAATTGATTTTACACATCTGTATCAACTTGGGAGATGGACACAGAGTTGAAAGAAGTGAGGCTAAGCAGCAGTGAGGTCCTGGACCCTATACAGATTACAGAGGAGGTGCTCACTCCTCACAAGGTATTCCCTCGGATCCTGTGGAATGCAAGTGCTGAAACTGCAGGGGTCCCAGTTAAATCATCCTTAATGACAGGTGAGGTACCAGATGAGTGAAGAATAGCTGATGCTGTTCTGCTGCTTACGAAAGGCTGTAAGAATGAACCAGGAAATTATAGGCCGCTGAGTCTGACATCAGTAGTGGGAAAGTTATCGGACGGTATTCTTAGGGACCAGGTATATGAGTATTTAATAGACGGGATTGATTAGGGATAGTCAGGATGGCTTTGTGTGTGGTAGGTCGTGTCTAACCAATCTTACAGAGTTTTTCGAGGAAGTTACCAGGAAAGTTGATGAAGGCAAGGGAGTGGATGTTATCTACGTGGACTTCAGCAAGGCCTTTGACAAAGTCCCGCATGGGACATTGGTCAAGACGGTTCCATTACTTGACATTGAAGATGAGATAGTAAATTGGATTATTGAAGAAGCCAGAGATTGGTAACAGATAGTTTCCTCTGTGACTAGTGGACTGCTGTAGGGATCGGTGATGTGTCTGTTGTTGATTGTCATCTGTATCAACATTCTGGATGATAATGTGGTAAACTGGATCAGCAAATTTGCAGATGACACCAAGATTTGTGTTGTAGTGGACAGTGAGGAAGACGATCATAGCCTGCAGTGGGATCCGTACCAGCTGGAAAAATGGGATGAAAAATGGCAGATGGAATTTCATGCAGACAAGTACGAGGTGTTGAATTTCGGTAGGACCAACCAGGGTACGTCTTACATTGAATGGTCGGGCACTGAGGAGTGTGGTGGAACAAAGGGGCCTGGGAATGCACAACCATAATTCATTGAAAGTGTGTGTTGCAGGCAGATTGGGTCCTAAAGTATATGGCATATTGGCCTTCATCGATCATAATAGTGAGCACAGGAGATGGGTTGCTATGTTCAAGTTGTATGATGTTGGTGAGACCTAATTTGGAGAACTGTGTGCAGTTTTGGTCACCTACCTACAGGAAAGATGCAAATAAGATTGAAAGTTTACAGAGAAAATTTACAGGATGTTGCCAGGACTGGAGACATGAGTTACAAGAAAAGATTGAGTCGGTTATAACTTTATTCCTTGGAACATAAAGACTGAGGGGAGATTTGTCAGATGTATACAACATTATGAGGGGTATAGATAGGGTAAATGTAAGCAGGCTTTTTCCACTGAGATTGGGTGACACGACAACTGGAGATCATGGGTTAAGGGTGAAAAGTAAAATGTTGAAGGGGAACATGAGGGGAAATCACTTCACCTAGGGAGGTGAGAGTGTGGAACAAGCTGCTGGCAAAAGTGGTGGATGCGATTTTGATTTCAATGTTTACAGGCCTGTTTCTGTGCTTTAGCTTTCTATGACTCCATGATGCTAAGTGTGAGGTGTTGATTTTGGGAAGATATCCCTGGGCAGGGTGCAGACAAAAATGTCAGGGAAATGGAGTTTGTAGATCAGACAGACTTATACATAACACACAACAAAATAAACATTGACATTTGTACAAGTTCAGAATCAGATCAGGTTCATTATCACTGAGATACACATGACATTTTTTTCTGTTGAAGCACCAACGCAGTGGAATACATAAAAAAGTACAATAAGAATTGTGTAAAAAGTAGATAGTGCAAAAAGGGAGATGATAGTGAGCTGGTGTTCATGGGTTCACGGACCATTCGGACATCTGATGAACACTAGGAAGTTGTTCTAAAACTGTTCTTTAATTTGTAGAGAAATAAACCACAGTAACAGGCTCTTCCAACCCGATGAACCTGCTCTGCTAAATCACACCCGTCTGACCAATTAACCCATTCATCTGGGTGACTTTGGAAGGTGGGAGGAAACCAGAAACCTGAGCACCCGTCGGATCCCGTGCGGTGACGGGGAGAACATACATCTCCTTACAGACGGTGCTGGGAATCGAACCGGTGACCCTGGCTCTGTAATAGTGACCTGCTACCCGTTATGCTACTGTTCAGTCCATGATGAGTGTCCGTCCTCAGGCTCTGCTACCTCCTCCCTCACAGCAGCAATGAGGAGAGGGCGTGGTGAGCAAGGTGACTTAGACCATCAGATAGAGGAACAAATTAGGCCATTCGGTTCTTCAAATCTGCTCCATCGTTTGATCATGACTGATCCATTTCCCTCTCGACTCCATTCGCTTGCCTTCCTCCCGTAATCTTTTACGCCCTGACTTATCAAGAACCAATGAACCTCTGCCTTAAGTACACCCAGTGACCTGGCCTCCACAGCCCCCTGTGGCAATAAATTCAACAGATTCACCACCTTCTGGCTGAAGAAATTCCTCCCGATCTCTGTTATAAATGGACAACCCTGAGGTTGTGCCCTCTGGTCCTAGGCTCCCTCACTATAGGAAACATCCTCTCCACACCCACTCCATCTTGGCCTTTCAACATTCAATAGGATTCAGTGAGATCCTCCCCCACCTTCTATTTCCCTAAATTCCAGCAAGTACAGGCTCAGAGCCAAACTTTCCTCATTTGAGAAGCCTTACATTGCTGGGATCAATTTCCTGAACCCCCTTTGAACCCTCCCAACATCAGCACATCCTTTCTTAGATAAGGGGAACAAAACTGCTCACAATAATCTGAATGAGGCCTCACCAGAGCCTTATAAAGCCTCAGCATTACATCCCTGCTTTAATAGTCTGGTCCTCTCGAAATGAATGCTAAAATTGCATTTGCCTTCCTTCCCACCGATTCCATCTGCAAGTTAACCTTGGGAATCCTGCACAAGGACTAGCATGTCCTTTTGCACCTCATTTTTTCCCATTTTCTCTCCATTTGGAAAATTGTCATTTCTTTGCCTATTCTCAGAATCAGTCCAAGTCCTTCTGCACCCTCTCTCCTTCCACAATTCTACCTGTCCCTCCACATATCTTTGTATCATCCACAAACTTGGCCACAAAGCCAGCAATTCTGTCAGCCATATCACTGATATACAATATACAAAGTAGTCTCAAAGCTGACCCCTGAGGAACAGCAGCCAATCAGAAAAGGACCTCTTAAATACCCACTCTTTGCCCCCTTCCAATAGCCAAAGCTCTATCCATGCTCGTATTTGTTCTGAAATGCCATGCACTCTTGCTAAGCTCGCTTACCTTCATACTTCAACTTTTCCTTCCTTGTGGCTGTTGTAGTTGCCCTCTGTTGGTTTTTTCAAACGTTTCCCAGTCCCACTTGGTGGTAAGTTTCACCTCACTAGGACCTTAAAGGAGACACATTTGCAAATTGATAGTCGATAGTGATTGGGTAATCAGGTAATGAACAGCAGCTAATAGAAAGAATTTGGGGTCAAGCAGGCTGGAGTCTTTGGAGTTGGGAGCTGAGAGGCTCTGGCGTGAAGAGGCTGAGTAAGTGACCCAGGTGTGGGGAGGGAGAGCAGTGAGAAGTCGCAGGTAAGACCTTCCTTAAGATGTTTTATTTTGCTGTTGACCTTTGACATTGTTTCAGTGCAGACAGGAAGGTAGTGTTGGATTAGAGTAACATTGTTCTTTTTCTTCCAGTTTGCTTATAATGTTTATATAATCACCTGTATGAGTAATTGTTCATTGAGTTTTCAGTATCAGTAGTACAGGTGATTCTGTACTTTTCCAAAAGCTCCTTTGCAGTGTGTCATACAATTGAACCCGACCAGTTGATAGGTTATTCTGTATCACTCGAAACTCTCCAGTCTGAGCTACTTCTTGTAAAAATGATAATTTCTTTGTTCATTGTCTTTCTTTGCCTCTACCTTCCTTACAGTAGACCAAACTGATAACCATTATTTTGTTTTGTTATCAACACTGAATAAACAGAAGAGAGGGTCCAGAGAAAGTTCATGAGAATGAGAAATAAAAGTGTTAATATATCAGGAGCATTTGATGATTCTGGGCCTGTTCTCGCTGGAGCTTAAAAGAAAGGAGTTTTGAAAAGTATCAAAGGTTGAGATAGAGTGGACATACAGAGAACGTTTTCTACAGTGGAGTCTTCGATCAGAGGGCACAGCCTCAGAATACAAGGATGTCCTTTTAGAAAAGAGATGATGAGGAATTTATTTAGGCAGAAGTTGGTGAATCTGTAGAAATTTATGGCCAAGTCATTGTGTAAACTTTAGCTGAATTTAACAGACCCTTGATTAGGAAATTACCGAAGATTACGGGGGCAGGCAGGCGAATGCAGTAGAGAGAGAAACTAAATCTGCCATCTTGGAATAGCAGAGCAGAGAGGCCTAATTCAGCTCCTCTGTTTGTGTGTTGATATATTTATTCATTTATATCTGCTGCTTTATCTATTTATGTACTGACTGAGATACAGAGCAGAATAGGCTCTTCGAGGCATTCGGCCCAGCAAGAATCCTAGCCCAATCACGGGACAGTTTACAATGACCAATCAACCTACCAACCGGTACCCTTTTGGACTCTGGGTGGAAACCAGAGCACCCGGAGGAAACCCACAGGGTCACAAGGACAACCTTCCTGACAGCGGTGGGAATTGATCCTGGATCACCTGTACTGTAAAGCGTTGTGCTAACCACCACACTATGGTGCTGTCCTCATGTCTTATGGTCTTGTTTCACGGTCTCTCCGATGACGATATCTGCAGTTGGTGCACCCAGTAGCTACTTGGGACAGTAGTTTGACAGGGGCTGGAGAACTGGAATGGGTGCTGAATGTTCCACCGTTTCCATGTTTGAGAATGGATAGAAGGAGATTAAAGGTGATTGGATCCATTGAGTGTGTATGGGTAAAACTCAAAACAATAAAGATGCAATCATTCTGATTGTATCAGGGCTTTTGTCGTGGTTGATTTCAGTTACTCCAATATACACTGCTCCTTTGTGCAAGAGATTACTCCGCAGTGCGTGAGATCAGACAGGACAGAATTTGGTAGATGCATCCAGGAGTGTCTCTTAAAACATAGGTGAGGTGAGGTGGACCTGCTTTTGAGTAATAAGCCTGGCCAGACTGACACATTCCCATGGGAGAATTGTCAGGCGAACACTAACCACAAGTTTTAAGATATCTAACAATAAGGGCAAGTACAAATCGGGCGAGAGTACTAGATTAGAGCACGGCAAATTACAAGACTACTCAGCAGGAACCAGGGAGAGTTAACTGGGAACAGTAGTTTTTAGGCAAGTCCACATCTGACCTGTGGAGGGTGTTAAAAAACCAACTTCACAGAGTACAGGACAGGTATGCTCCATGTCAGGAGGACAGGGATGGCAAGGTCAGGGAATCTTGGATGTTGAGAGAAGTGGTGAATTTAGTCAAAAAGGAAGTGTAGGTAAGGTTTAGGAAGCCAGATTCAACCAGAGACACTGAGAATTTTAAGGAAACCAGAAATGAACTCATGAAGGGAATTAGGAAAACCAGGAGTGGCTGTGAAATGCCCTTGGCAAGTAGGACTAAAGAGAATCCAGGGCACTCTACTCATATGGTCGATCAAGAGCAGAGTGTAAAGGGGAGAGGGTAGGACCATTCATGGATTAAGGACGGAACATGTATTTGGAGGTGGAGGATGTGGGCAAGGTCATAAATGAGTAATTTACATCAGTATTACCAATGAGGATGGTGAGATCAGTGTGGACTGAGATAATTTACTAGGGCATCTCTATATATGCACTAAGAGGTAGTGTTGGGTCTTTTGAAGAACATGAAGGTGGATAAGTCCCCAGGGCCTGACATGATATACCACAAGTTAGTGAGAGAGGCAAGAGAGAAGATTGCTGTGGCTTTGATCAATACCTTCATGACCTCTCCTGCCACAGGATTATCGAGAAGTTGCTGTTGTTCCATTATTTAAGGGAAATTGGGACAATCCTGGAAACTATAAACCAGAGAGTCTTCAGTCGGAGGTGGGGGGATGACTGGGATTTACAAGCATTTGGCCTAATTTGGGGCAGTTAGCAGGGCTTTGTGGGAGACAAATCGTGTCTTACTAACTTGAGGTGACAAGGGTGATTGAAGGTAGAGCTGTGGATATTGTCTACGTGGCTTTTCGTAATGCATTTGGCAAGATTCTTCATGGGACGTACATTCAGATGGTTGAGATGCATGGGATCCAGTCTATAGGCCATTTGGCTTCACAGCTGGCTGCTCACAGAAGAGAGAGTAGTGGTGGGAGGCCCGTGGCTCATGGTAATCTGCAGGGACCCGTCTGGGACCTACACTGTTTGTGACATATAGAAGTGACTCGGATGAGAATATGGATGGGTGGCTTGGTAAGTATGTAGACAACATGAAGATCACTGGTGTTGTGGATCGTGTCGAAGTCTGCCAAAGGACACAGCCGGATGTCAGTTACTGATATGGGCAGAGAAATGGCGTTTGGAGTTTAATTTGGTCAACAGTGAGGTAGTGCTCTTTGGGAGATCAAATGTAAATTGACGGTGCACCTTTAATGGTGAGACCCTCAGAGATGGGAAGAGGAATCTCCTAGTTCAAGTCTTTTGCTCTCTCCACTTTCCACACGGATTGATAGGGCAGTAAAGAAGGCAAAGTATAGAAACATAGAAAATAGGTGCAGGAGTAGGCCATTCGGCCCTTCGAGCCTGCACTACCATTCAGTATGATCATGGCTGATCATCCAACTCAGAACCCTGTACCTGCTTTCTCTCCATACCCCCTGATCCCTTTAGCCACAAGGGCCATATCTAACTTCCTCTTAAATATTGCCAATGAACCAGCCTCAACTGTTTCCTGTGGCAGAGAATTAAACAGATTCACCACTCTCTGTGTGAAGAAGTTTTTCCTCATCTCGGTCCTAAAAAGCTTCCCCTTTATCCTTAAACTGTGACCCCTCATTCTGGACTTCGCCAACATCAGAAACAATCTTCCTACATCTAGCCTGTCTGATCCCTTTAGAATTTTATACGTTTCAATAAGATCCCCCCTCAATCTTCTAAATTCTAGTGAGTATAAGCCTAGTCGATCCAGTCTTTCTTCATATGAAAGTCCTGACATCCCAGAAATCAAGCTGGTGAACCTTCTTTGTACTCCCTCTATGGCAAGAATGTCTTTCCTCGGATTAGGGGACCAAAACTGCACACAATATTCTAGGTGCAGTTTCACCAAGGCCTTGTACAACTGCAGTAGAACCTCCCTGCTCCTGTACTCAAATCCTTTTGCTATGAATGCCAACATACCATTTGCCTTTTTCACCGCCTGCTGTACCTGCATGCCCACCTTCAATGACTCGTGTACAATGACACCCAGGTCTCGTTGCACCTTCCCTTTTCCTAATCAGCCACCATTCAGATAATAATCTGTTTTCCTGTTCTTGCAACCAAAGTGGATAACCTCACATTTATACACATTAAATTGCATCTGCCATGAATTTGCCCACTCACTCAACTTATCCAAGTCACCCTGCATCCTCTTACCATCCTCCTCACAGCTAACACTGCCACACAGCTTCGTGTCATCCGCAAACTTGGAGATGCTGCATTTAATTCCCTCGTCTAAATCATTAATATATATTGTAAACAACTGAGGTCCCAGCACTGAGCCTTGCGGTACCCCACTAGTCACTGCCTGCCTTTCTGAAAAGGTCCGGTTTACTCCCACTCTTTGCTTCCTGTCAGCCAACCAATTCTCTATCCACATCAATACCATACCCCCAATACCGTGTGCTTTAAGTTTGCATACTAATCTCCTGAGTGGGACCTTGTCAAAAGCCTTTTGAAAATCTAAATATACCACATCCACTGGCTCTCCCCTATCCACTCTACTAGTTACATCTTCAAAAAATTCTATAAGATTCGTCAGAGATGATTTTCCTTTCACAAATCCGTGCTGACTTTGTCCAATGATTTCACCTCTTTCCAAATGTGCTGTTATCACATCTTTGATAACCGACTCTAGCATTTTCCCCACCACCAATGTCAGACTCACCGGTCTACAATTCTCTGGTTTTCCTCTCCCTCCTTTTTTAAAAAGTGGGGTTACATTAGCCACCCTCCAACCCTCAGGAACTAATCCAGAATCTAAGGAGTTTTGAAAAATTATCACTAATGCATCCACTATTTCTTGGGCTACTTCCTTAAGCACTCTGGGATGCAGACCATCTGGCCCTGGGGATTTATCTGCCTTTAATCCCTTCAATTTACCTAACACCACTTCCCTACTAACATGTATTTCCCTCAGTTCCTCCATCTCACTAGACCCTCAGTCCCCTACTATTTCCGTAAGATTGTTTATTCCACCTTGGTGAAGACAGAACAAAAGTAGTTATTCAATTGGTCTGCCATATCTTTGTTCCCTATGATCAATTCACCTGTTTCTGACTGTAAGGGACCTACATTTGTCTTGACCAATCGTTTTCTTTTCACATATCTATAAAAGCTTTTACAGTTAGTTTTTATGTTCCCTGTCAGCTTTCTCTCATAATCTTTTTTCCCTTTCCTAATTAAGCCCTTTGTCCTCCTCTGCTGGTCTCTGAATTTCTCCCAGTCCTCAGGTGTGCCCTTTTTTTTGCTAATTTATATGTTTCTTCTTTGGACTTGATACTATCCCTAATTTCCCTTGTCAGCCACGGGTGCACTACCTTCCCTGGTTTATTCTTTTGCCAAACTGGGATGAACAATTGTTGTAGTTCATCCATGCGATCTTTAAATGCTTGCCATTGCATATCCACCGTCAACCCTTTAAGTATCATTTGCCAGTCTATCTCAGCTAATTCACGTCTCATACCTTCAAAGTTTCCCTTCTTTAAGTTCAGAACCTTTGTTTCTGAATTAACTATGTCACTCTCCATCTTAATGAAGAATTCCACCATATTCTGGTCACTCTTACCCAAGGGGCCTCGCACGACAAGATTGCTAACTAACCCTTCCTCATTGCTCAATACCCAATCTAGAATGGCCTGCTCTCTAGTTGATTCCTCGACACGTTGGTTCAGAAAACCATCCCGCATACATTCCAAGAAATCCTCTTCCTCAGCACCCTTACCAATTTGGTTCACCTAATGTATGTGTAGATTGAATTCACCCAATATAACTACTGTTCCTTTATTGCACGCATTTCTAATTTCCTGTTTAATGCCATCCCCAACCTCACTACTACTGTAAGGTGGCCTGTACACAACTCCCACCAGCGTTTACTGCCCCTTAGTGTTATGCAGCTCTACCCATATCGATTCCACATCCTCCAGGCTAAGGTCCTTCCTTTCTATTGTGTTAATCTCCTCTCTAACCACCAATGCTACCCCACCTCCTTTTCTTTCCTGTCTATCCCTCCTGAATATTGAATATCCCTGGATGTTGAGCTCCCATCCTTGGTTACCCTGGAGCCACGTCTCTGTGATCCCAACTATATCATATTCATTAATAACTATCTGCACATTCAATTCATCCACCTTGTTACGAATGCTCCTCGCATTGACACACAAAGCCTTCAGGCTCGTTTTTACAACACTCTTAGCCCTTACACAATTATGTTGAAAAGTGGCCCTTTTTGCTTTTTGCCCTAATTTGCCTGCCTGCCACTTTTACTTTTCACCTTACTACTTTTTGCTTCTACCCTCATTTTACACCCCTCTATCTCTCTGCACTTGTTCCCATCCCCCCACCACATTAGTTTAAATCCTCCTGAACAGCAGTAGCAAACGCTCCTACTGGGACATTGGTTCCAGTCCAGCCCAGGTGCAGACCGTCCTGTTTATACCGGTCCCACCTCCCCCAGAACTGGTTCCAATCCCCAGAAATTTGAATCCCTCCCCTTTGCACCATTTTTCAAGCCACATGTTCATCTGAAATATCCTCCTATTTCTACTCTGACTAGCACGTGGCACTGGTAGTAATCCAGGGATTATTACCTTTGTGGTCCTACTTTTTAGTCTATCTCCTAACTCCCTAAATTCACCTTGTAGGACCTCATCCCATTTTTTTCCTATATCGTTGGTACCTATGTGTACCACGACCACTGGCTGTTCACCCTCCCATTCCAGAATGTCCTGCAGCCGCTCAGAGACATCCTTGACCCTTGCACCAGGGAGGCAACATACCATCCTGGAGTCTCGTTTGCGGCCGCAGAAACGCCTATCTATTCCCAATACAATCGAATCCCCTATCACTATAGCTCTCCCACTCCTTTTCCTTCCCTCCTGTGCCGCAAAGCCACCCATGGTGCAATGAACTCGGCTGCTGCTGCCTTCCCCTGATGAGACATCTGCCCCAACAGTATCCAAAACGGTATCTCTGTTTAGGAGATAGAGATAACAGGATATAACGGAGATAGAGATTGGAATGTGTACCGTCCAATGAAGGGAGAGTTTTTTCTTGTTCTGTGCCTGAGAATGAGGTGTCTGGGTCTTTTGTTTGACGAGAGATGAAGAGAGAAGACGCCAGAAAGGAAAGGTCGTAGACAGTAGGACGGAGTGGACTTGGAGTGGAGCCAGGAGTCAATGGAGCCCGGGGAAATCGATGGAGGAGCAGCGGGAGGAAACTGTGAGCTCCAACATGCACATTAGACTGTTTCATTAAAATGGGCCCTTTTCTTTTTGTTTTACTTTACTAACCCTTTAGTCAAATGAAGAATTAAAAAGCAAAATCGATTAACTGCACATGGTGTACTCTCTGTTATTTTGTGGTACTGATTTGTAACAGGGGAACAGATCACACAGATCCACACAAACAAGAGGTTTTACACCTCAGGTTTCACACATCTGGTGGAGCAGGAGACTGTCTTCCCTAGACTAACACTGCCAGCCCAACCTGAGGGTTACACATGATAAATATCGAGAAAAATAAATACACTGATGGTTCGTCAGTGATTGAGAGGAGATTCAAATGTTCCTTTTCTGGAACTGAGGGTATTGACCAGGTTACATATCACTGCAACTTGAAGGTCGCTATCTGGGAGCAGTAAAGGTGTATATATGGAACTAACAAACTTCAGTCCTGCCCGTCTGCTGAAGAGTACTCATTGGCTATGTGGTTACTGGATCTACCCCCGTCTGTCGGGCATCTTCCCTGAGAACGAGGGGTAGTGGAAAGAGCATTGGCCCTGGAAGGGCTGCTGTTGCCTTGCCTACAGAATACTCCACATGTGATACTTGCAATATTTAAACTTGGTGTTTAAGTTCCTTGCCATACACATCAACGATGATCTCACGTGGTCTGTACATATCGGCCGTGTGGTGAAAAATGCACAACTGCGCCTCTTTCACCTCAGACGGTTGAAGAATTTCGGTATGGGCCCCCAAATCCTAAGAACATGCAACAGGGACACAATTGAGAGCATCCTGACTGGCTGCATCACTGCCTGGTATGGGAACTGTACCTCCCTCAATCGCAGGACTCTGCAGAGAGTGGTGCAGGCAGCCCAGTACATCTGTAAATGTGAACTTCCCACTGTTTCAGTGACAGGTGTGTAATAAGGGCCCAAAGGATCATTGCAGACCCAAGTCACCACAACTACAAACTGTTCCAGCTGCTACCATCTGGGAAGTGGTACCGCAGCATAAAAGCCAGGACCAACAGGCTCCGGGACAGCTTCTTCCACCAGGCCATCAGACTGATTAATTCACACTGACACCATTGTATTTCTGTCCTGTTATACAGACTATTTATTACAAATGACTATAAATGCACATTTAGACGGAGATGTAATGTAAAGATTTTTACTCCTCACGTATGTGAAGGGTGTAAGAAATAAAGTCAATTCAATTCAATTCACCACCTCACCACCCTCTGGTCTGGTGGCACCAGAGATCCAAAACTGATTCTGGATGATTGCAGAGGGACTAAAGTGGGAAGGGTAGCAAGAGTGTGGGGAAGATGAAATATGAAGGTAAGCTGGCTGATAATATTCAAATTGTACCAAATGTTTCTCCCCCCGGTATACATTGAATAATGGAGGCTGGTAACCAGAACACTAGAACAGATATTGGAGTGGTTGTGGGGAGAGATGTTAAGCCGAAATACAAAGACAGGAATTGAAAGACTGAGCATCTTGGGAGTAATACTGAGTTTCATCTATTTCACTGTAAGGAATATCATATCATAGGAAAGGCGGATGAACAGAGAGCATGGATCAACACGTGGAATTATGTCATTGTAGCCATTAGCCGTTGGTATAAGGGGGGCAGGACTGGCAGCTCAATGCTCCAGTGTTTTGTTGTTTACAGAGGGACTAAAGTGGGGGGGTAGCATTATTAGCGAGGGAAAATGTCATAGCAGTGCTCAGACAGGACAGACTGGGGGACTTGTCTACTGATGCTGTGTGTATGGAACTGCGGAACAAGAAAGGGATGTCTAGGTTAATGGGATCATGGAGCAAATTTGTAGAGAGACAACTGCAAGAAAAATAAGGTTGTGATAGCAGGTGATTATTAACTTTCCAAAGATTGGCTGGGACTCTTATACTGTAGAAAGGCTGGATAGGATGGAGATTGGATGTTAGAGTCCGAGAGATAGAACAGAGTTTAGATGTGCCTGTCTGAACACAAGATAAAGACAGCAGCTTTAGGGAACCTTCATTTTTACAAGAGATATTGAGGCCCTGAGTAAGAAAGATAGGAGGTTGATTACAGGTAGGAACGAATGAGGTAGCTCTGAAATGAAATGCAGGAAGAAATGCAGGAGAACATCAGGAGGGCTAAAAGAAGGCGTGAGGTTGCTCTAGCAGACAAGGTGAAGGAGAATCCTATGGGATTTTACAGATACGTTAAGAGCAAAAGGATTGCAAGGGACAAACACAGTATGTTGACAGGCCGACTAGGAGGAATGCCATACTATATATAGTATTAGGTAACGGACCAGGTCAGGTCACAGATCTCTCAGTGGGTGAGCATCTGGGGGACAGTGATCACTGTTCCCTGGTCTTTAGCATTATCATGGAAAAGGATAGAATCAGAGAGGACAGGAAAATGTTTAAATGGGGAAGGGAAAATTATGAGGCTATAAGGCTAGAACTTGCAGGTGTGAATTGGGATGATGTTTTTGCAGGGAAATGTACTATGGACATGTAGTCGATGTTTAAGGATCTCTTGCAGGATGTTAGGGATAAATTTGTCCCAGTGAGGAAGATAGAGAATGGTAGGATGAAGGAACCATGGGTGACAAGGGAGGTGGAAACTCTAGTCAGGTGGAAGAAGGCAGCATACATGAGGTTTAGGAAGCAAGGATCAGATGAGTCTATTGAGGAATACAGGGTAGCAAGAAAGCTTAAGAAGGGGCTGAGAAGAGCAAGAAGGGGGTATGAGAAGGCCGTGGCGAGTAGGGTAAAGGAAAACCCCAAGGCATTCTTCAATTATGTGAAGAACAAAAGGGGGACAGGAGTGAAGGTAGGACCAATTACAGATAAAAGTGGGAAGATGTGCCTGGAGGCTGCGGAAGTGAGCGAGGTCCTCAATGAATACTTCTCTTCGGTATTCACCACTGAGAGGGAACTTGATGACGGTGAGGACAATATGATTGAGGTTGATGTTCCGGAGCATGTTGATATTAAGGGAGAGGAGGTGTTGGAGTTGTTAAAATACATTAGGAAGGATAGGTCCCCGGGGCCTGACGGAATATTCCCCAGGCTGCTCCACGAGGCGAGGGAAGAGATTGCTGAGCCTCTGGCTAGGATCTTTTTGTCCTCGTTGTCCATGGGAATGGTACCGGAAGATTGGAGAGAGGCGAATGTTGTCCCCTTGTTCAAGAAAGGTAGTAGGGATAGTCCGGGTAATTATAGACCAGTGAGCCTTACGTCTGTGGTGGAAAAGCTGTTGGAAAAGATTCTTAGAGGTAGGATCTATGGGCATTTAGAGAATCATGGTCTGATCAGGGACAGCCAGCATGGCTTTGTGAAGGGCAGATCATGTCTAACAAGCCTGATAGATTTCTTTGAGGAGGTGACCAGGCATATAGATGAGGGTAGTGCAGTAGATGTGATCTACATGGATTTTAGTAAGGCTTTTGACAAGGTTCCACATGGTAGGCTTATTCAGAAAGTCAGAAGGCATGGGATCCAGGGAAGTTTGGACAGGTGGATTCAGAATTGGCTTGCCTGCAGAAGGCAGAGGGTTGTGGTGGAAGGAGTATTTTCAGATTGGAGGGTTGTGACCAGTGGTGTCCCAGAAGGCTCTGTTCTGGGACCTCTATTTTTCATGATTTTTATTAACGATCTGGATGTGGGGGTAGAAGGGTGGGTTGGCAAGTTTGCAGACGACACAAAGTTTGTTGGTGTTGTAGATAGTGTAGAGGATTGACGAAGATTGCAGAGAGACATTGATAGGATGCAGAAGTGGGCTCAGAAGTGGCAGATGGAGTTCAACCCGGAGAAGTGTGAGGTGGTACACTTTGGAAGGACAAACTCCAAGGCAGAGTACAAAGTAAATGGCAGGATACTTGGTAGTGTGGAGGAGCAGAGGGATCGGGGGGTACATGTCCACAGATCCCTGAAAGTTGCCTCAGAGGTAGATAGGGTAGTTAAGAAAGCTTATGGGGTGTTAGCTTTCAGAAGTCGAAGGATAGAATTTAAGAGTCGCGATGTAATGATGTAGCTCTATAAAACTCTGGTTAGGCCACACTTGATGTACTGTGTCCAGTTCCGATCACTTCACTACAGGAAATATGTGTAAACTATAGAAAGTGTGCAGAGGAGATTTACAAGGATGTTGCCTGGATTGGGGAGCATGCCTTATGAGAATAGCTTTAGTAAACCTGGCCTTTTCTCCTTGGAGCGATGGAGGATGACAGGTGGCCTGCTGGAGGTGTATAAGATGATGAGAGGCATTGATCGTGTGGATCGTCAGAGGCTTTTTCCCAGGGCTGAAATGACTATCACGAGAAGCCACAGTTTTAGGGTGTTTGGAAGTAGGTACAGTGGAGATGTCAGGGGGTAAGATTTTTATGCAGACAGTGGTGAGTGTGTGGAATGGGCTGCTGGCAATGGTGGTGGAGGCGAATACGATAGGGTCTTTTAAGAGACTCCTGGATAGATACATGGAGCTTCGGAAAATAGAGAGCTATGGTAACCCTAGTTAATTTCTAAGGTAAGTGCATGTTTGTTACAGCATTGTGGGCCTAAAGCATGTATTGTGCTGTCGTTTTTCTAGGTTCAATATATTCTCTACAAATTGATGTGTGTCTGTCTAAGAGCACCTGAACTGCCTGTATTGTATCTGCCTCCACCAACTCCCTTGACAGCACACTCTGGGCAGCCACTGCTCTCTACAATTTCCAATATCGTTATCCTTCAATATACCAATTTATGTGGAAAGTGTGCCCTCTAGTGTTAGACTGGGGGAAGGACACTGAGGAAGGATATGCTGGCTTTGGAAGTGGTGCAGAGGAGGTTCACCAGGATGATTCCAGACATGAGCGGGTTAGACTACGAGGAGCGATTGAGTTGCCTGGGAATGTACTCTCTTGAATTCAGAAGAATGAGAGGAGATCTTATAGAAGCATGTAAAATTATGAAAGGGATAGATAAGACAGAGGCAAGAAAGTTGTTTCCACTGGTAGCTGAGATTAGAACTAGTGGACATAGCCTCAAGATTCAGGGAGTATATTTTGGACGGAGACGAGGAGGAACTGCTTTTCTCAAAGAGTGGTGAATCTGTGGAATTCTCTGCACAATGGAGCAGTGGAGGCTACCTCAGTAAATATATTTAAGATAAGGTTGGATGGATTTTTGCATAGCGTGGGAATTAAGGATTATGGGGGAAGGCAGGTAGGAGGAGATGAGTCCATGATCAGATCACCATGATCTGATTGAATGACGGAGCAGGCTCGACGGGCCAGATGGCCAACTCCTGCTCCTATTTCTCATGTTGATTATGTTTATGTTCTTTATTGTCACCTTTCTGTCAGCGTAAACCAGTCTGGTATTCTCCTCCGGTCTCCCTCATTAACAAGGCATTTTCACCCAAACAACTGCCGCTCAATGGAAGCATTTTGTTGGTAATTTTTCTGCATCATCCTCCATAAGAGACTGTTGTGCTTGCAAATCCCAGGAGATCAACATATTCTGAGATACTCAAACCACCCCATCTGGCACCAACAATCACTCCACAGTCAAAGTCACTTTGATCACATTTCCTCCCCTTTCTAATGATTGGTCTGAACAGCAACTGAACCTCTTGACCGTGCCTGCATGCTTTGCTGCATTGAGTTGCTGCCACATGATTGGCTGATTAGATATTTACATTATTGAGCAGATGTACAGGTGTACCGAACACGGGTCACTGAGTGTATTTGAGACAGAGGTTGATTGGTTCAAGATATGTAAGGGGTTAAGAGTTACCTCAAAGATGTTGTGACACAGGAGCAGAATTAGGACATTCAGACGATCAAGTCTACTCTGTCATTCCATCATGGTGGATTTACTATCCTTCTCAACTCCGTTCTTCTACCTTCTCCCACAACTTCTGATGCCCATACTAATCAACAACCTGAGGTTGTGCCCTCTGGTCCCAGACGTCTGCACCATTGGTAACATCCTCTCCACATCCACTCTATCTAAGCCGTTCAATATTCGATAGGTTTCAATGGGATCTCCCCTCATTCTTCTAAACTCCAGCGAGTACAGGCCCAGAGCCATCAAACACTCCTGATACGTTAACCCTTTCATTCACAGAACCTCCTCTGGGCCCTCTCAGATGCCCGCACAATTTTTCTTAGATGAGGGGCCCAAAACTGCCCATGGTACTCTGTGCAGTCTGACCAATGCCTTTTAAAGGCTCACCATTGCTGTATTCTTGTCCTCTGAAAACGAATGCTAATGCTATATTTGCCTTCCTTACCACTGATTCAAATTCCAAGCTAACATTTAGGGCAGGGTGTCCCAACCTGGGGTCCACAGACACCTCGGTTAATCGTAGGGGTGGGGATCCCCTGCTTTTGAGAATCCTGCACAAGGACTCCCAAGTCCCTTTGCACCTCCTTCACCATTTAGAAAACAGTCCATACTTCTACAAAAGTGCATGTCCATACGCTTCCCAAGATTGTATTCTGTCTGCCACTTCTTTGAGGAAAGAGAAGCAGAATAAAGGGTGTAAAGGTAGGAAGGTAGAAGGGCTAAAGTGGGTGTACTTCAATGCAAGAAGCATCAGGAACAAAGGTGATGAACTGAGAGCTTGGATACATACACGATGTAGTGGCCATTACGGAGACTCGGCTGGCACCAGGGCAGGAATGGATTCTCAATATTCCTGGATTTCAGTGCTTTAAAAGGGATAGAGGGGGGGAAGGGGAGGAAGGGTGGCATTACTGGTCAGGGATACTATTACAGCTGCAGAAAGGGTGGGTAATGTAGCAGGATCCTTTTTTGAGTCAGTATGGGTGGAAGTCAGGAACAGGAAGGGAGCAGTTACTCTACTGGGGATATTCTGTAGGCCCCCTGGTGGCAGCAGAAATACCGAGGAGCAGATTGGGAGGCAGAGTTTGGAAAGGTCCAAAAATAACAGGGTTGTTATCATGGGGGACTTTAACTTCCCTAGTATTGATTGGCACTTGATTAGTTCCAAGGGTTTAGATGGGGCAGAATTTGTTAAGTGTGTCCAGGATGGATTCCTGTCACAGTACGTTGACAGGCCGACTAGGGGGAATGCCATACGAGATCTAGTATTAGGTAACGAACCGGGTCAGGTCACAGATCTCTCAGTGGGTGAGCATCTGGGGGACAGTGATCACCGCTCCCTGGTCTTTAGCATTATCATGGAAAAGGATAGAATCCGAGAGGACAGGAAAATTTTTAATTGGGGAATGGCAAATTATGAGGCTATAAGGCTAGAAATTGCGGGTGTGAATTGGGATGATGTTTTTGCAGGGAAACGTACTATGGACATGTGGACGATGTTTAAGGTTCTCTTGCAGGTTGTTAGGGATAAATTTGTCCCGGTGAGGAAGATAGAGAATGGTAGGGTGAAGGAAACATGGGTGACAAGGGAGGTGGAAAATCTAGTCAGGTGGAAGAAGGCAGCATACATGAGGTTTGGGAAGCAAGGATCAGATGGGTCTATTAGGGGATATAGTGTAGCAAGAAAGGAGCTTAAGAAGGGGCTGAGAAGAGCAAGAAGGGGGCATGAGAAGGACTTGGCGAGTAGGGTAAAGGAAAACCCCAAGGCATTCTTCAATTATGTGAAGAACAAAAGGAGGACAGGAGTGAAGGTAGGACCGATTAGAGATAAAAGTGGGAAGATGTGCCTGGAGGCTGTGGAAGTGAGCGAGGTCCTCAATGAATACTTCTCTTCGGTATTCACCACCGAGAGGGAACTTGATGACGGTGAGGACAATATGAGTGAGGTTGATGTTCCGGAGCATGTTCATATTAAGGGAGAGGAGGTGTTGGAGTAGTTAAAATACATTACGACGGATAAGTCCCCAGGGACTGACGGAATATTCCCCAGGCTGCTCCACGACTTGAGCGAAGAGATTGCTGAGCCTCTGGCTAGGATCTTTATGTCCTCGTTGTCCACAGGAATGGTACTGGAGGATTGGAAGGAGGTGAATGTTGTCCCCTTGTTCAAAAAAGGTAGTAAGGATAGTCCGGGTAATTATAGACCAGTGAGCCTTAAGTCTGTGGTGGGAAAACTGTTGGAAAAGATTCTTAGAGATAGGATCTATGGGCATTTAGAGAATCATGGTCTGATCAAGGACAGTCAGCATGGCTTTGTGAAGGGCAGATCATGCCTAACAAGCCTGATAGAGTTCTTTGAGGAGGTGACCAGGCATATAGATGAGGGTAGTGCAGTGGATGTGATCTACATGGATTTTAGTAAGGCATTTGACAAGGTTCCACACGGTAGGCTTGTTCAGAAAGTCAGAAGGCATGGGATCCAGGGAAGTTTGGCCAGGTGGATTCAGAATTGGCTTGCCTGCAGAAGGCAGAGGGTTGTGGTGGAGGGAATACTTTCAGATTGGAGGGTTGTGACTAGTGGTGTCCCACAAGGATCTGTTCTGGGACCTCTACTTTTTGTGACTTTTATTAATGACCTGGATGTGGGGGTAGAAGGGTGGGTTGGCAAGTTTGCAGACGACACAAAGGTTGGTGGTGTTGTAGATAGTGTAGAGGATTGTCGAAGATTGCAGAGTGACATTGATAGGATGCAGAAGTGGGCGGAGAAGTGGCAGATGGAGTTCAAACTGGAGAAGTGTGAGGTGGTACACTTTGGAAGGACAATCTCCAAGGCAGAGTACAAAGTAAATGGCAGGATACTTGGTACTGTGGAGGAGCAGAGGGATCTGGGGGTACTTGTCCACAGATCCCTGAAAGTTGCCTCACAGGTAGATAGGGTAGTTAAGAAAGCTTATGGGGTGTTAGCTTTCATATGTAGAGGGGTAGAGTTTAACAGACGTGATGTAATGATGCAGCTCTATAAAACTCTAGTTAGGCCACACTTGGAGTACTGTGTCCAGTTCTGGTCGCCTCACTATAGGAAGGATGTGGAAGCATTGGAAAGGGTACAGAGGAGATTTACCAGGATGCTGCCTGGTTTAGAGAGTATGGATTATGATCAGAGATTAAGGGAGCTAGGGCTTAACTCCTTGGAGAGAAGGAGGCTGAGTGGAGACATGATAGAGGTGTACAAGATATTAAGAGGAATAGACAGAGTGGACAGCCAGTGCCTCTTCCCCAGGGCACCACTGCTCAGTACAAGAGGACATGGCTTTAAGGTAAGGGGAGGGAAGTTCAAGGGGGATATTAGAGGAAGGTTTTTCACTCAGTATTTTCAGGAGTATTTGTGATTGCAGAATGTCCTGCCAATGTTGCAACAACTACGATTCTTTGTCACATTTGTGACGAGTATACACTAAAATCTCAAGGACGGAAATTGACTCCTCTTATTAAGAAAGCCTTTACTGTTCTTTGGGTGGAAAATTGGTGATTCAGACAAAGCCCGGGCTCCTCACGTTGTTGCACAACATGCGCTGTTCATCGTAAAGCTTGGCTCGGAGGTGCTCGGAAGTCAATTCTGTGCTGTCCTGATGATATGGCGGGAGCAGAAGGATCATGTGACAGACTGCTACGTCCGTCTGACCAGCGTGTCTGGTGTCTCGGCTAAAAACAAGAAATCCATTGAGTGCCCCAATCTCCCTTCATCAACCTGCAGACACCCTCACACAAACACACAACCAAAACACACCCTCACACACAACCTATAACTTGTTGCCACAGGTGGCTGTGGAGGCCAAGTCACTGGGTATATTTAAGGCAGAGATTGATGGATTGGTCAGGGATGAAGGGATATGGGGAGAAGGCAGGAGATTGGGGCTGAGAGGGAAAAATGGTTCAGCTATGTTGGAATGCTAGAGTAGACTTGATGGGCCAAATGGCCTAATTCTGGTCTTATATTTTATGGTCAATGTCAGGAAAGCCAAGAGCTGATTACAGACTATAGGAGGAAACCGGAGGTACATGAGCCAGTCCTCACTTGGGCATCAGAGGCAGAGGGAGTCAGTTAGGTAAAAATTCCTTGGCGTTAACATATCAGGGGATCTGTTCTGGGACCGGCATGTAAGCGTCATCACAAATGCTCGACAGTACCTCTACTTTCTTACTTGTGTAGATTCGCAAGTAATGGGATGGGGAGACTGTGTTTGCTGGTGAGAGCAGCACTGGACGGGGGAAGGATCATCCGTTTGGTGGGGGGAGCACATCTGAGCTGGAGGGAGTGACCGGTTTTAAGGGAGCTGGAAGGAAGTACTTCAGGGCCAATGAGGGAGCATCGGGGGAGGGAGCACCTCTGAGCCAAAGAGGGAGTGGCTGTGGGCTGGGTACAGCAACAGGTAGGCAGCAGGGCCACGAATGGTGGAGACCTCATTTAGATCCCTCCAGACTATTACTTCACATAAGCCATTGGGTGGGAGTGATACACGGTGGGGACAAGGTGTGGCCAAGAGGATTGACATGGCAAGGCAGATGTTGTCTATGGGGGACTTTGAAAAGATGTCACGTTGTAGCTAGTCTGGAAGGTGAGAACACGTGGGATCGAGGGTGAGATAAGGAAATGGACACAATATTGGCCTTGGTGGTTAAGAGTTGCGATGGGAATGGAGTTCCTCTAAAGTGGGGGCCTGTGACCAACGGTGTACCGAAGAGATTGTGCAGTGACCCTCTTGAAATAAGTTCACCCAATCAACAAAGTTGGTGAGGTGGTGCACAGTGAAGAGGGTTATCTCAAAATACACGGAATTCCAGATGACCTGGGGAATAGGGCCAAGGGATGGCAGCTGGAGTTAAACTCGAAAACTTTGCATCTAGTGATCATTATGCCATTAATTTCAAGGCAATGCAAGAGAACACTTAAGAAAGAAACAATGAAGGCTAAAAGAAGGCATGAGGCTGCTCCAACAGACCAAGTCACAGGAGAATCCTAAGGGCTTCTACAGACACAGTATGTTAAGAGCAAAAGGATTGCAAAGGACAAAATTGGTCCACTGAAAGATGACAATGGTAATCTAGGCTTGAAGCCAAAAGAAACGGGGAGATCTGAAATTGATTTTACACATCTGTATCAACTTGGGAGATGGACACAGAGTTGAAAGAAGTGAGGCTAAGCAGCAGTGAGGTCCTGGACCCTGTACAGATTACAGAGGAGGTGCTCACTCCTCACAAGGTATTCCCTCGGATCCTGTGGAATGCAAGTGCTGAAACTGCAGGGGTCCCAGTTAAATCATCCTTAATGACAGGTGAGGTACCAGATGAGTGAAGAATAGCTGATGCTGTTCTGCTGTTTAAGAAAGGCTATAAGAATGAACCAGGAAATTATAGGCCGCTGAGTCTGACATCAGTAGTGGGAAAGTTATCAGACGTTATACTTAGGGACCAGGTATATGAGTATTTAATAGACGGGATCGATTAGGGATAGTCAGGATGGCTTTGTGTGTGGTAGGTCGTGTCTAACCAATCTTACAGAGTTTTTCGAGGAAGTTACCAGGAAAGTTCATGAAGACAAGGCAGTGGATGTTATCTACGTGGACTTCAGCAAGGCCTCTGACAAAGTCCCACATGGGAAGTTGGTCAAGACGGTTCCATCATTTGACATTCAAGATGAGATAGTAAATTGGATTATGGAAGAAGCCAGAGATTGGTAATAATTTCTTCTGTGACCAGTGGACTGCTGTAGGGATCGGTGATGTGTCTGTTGTTGTTTGTCACCTGTATCAACATTCTGGATGATAATGTGGTAAACTGGATCAGCAAATTTGCAGATGACACCAAGATTTGTGTTGTAGTGGACAGTGAGTAAAACGATCATAGCCTGCAGTGGGATCCGTACCAGCTGGAAAAATGGGATGAAAAATGGCAGATGGAATTTCATGCGGACAAGTACGAGGTGTTGAATTTCAGTAGGACCAACCAGGGTACGACTTACATTGAATGCTCCGGCACTGAGGAGTGTGGTGGAACAAAGGGGTCTGGGAATGCACAACCATAATTCATTGAAAGTGTGTGTTGCAGGCAGATTGGGTCCTAAAGAAAGTATTTGGCATATTGGCCTTCATCGGTCAAATTAGTGAGCACAGGAGATGGGTTGCTATGTTCAAGTTTACAGAGAAAATTTACAGGATGTTGCCAGGAGAGGAGACATGAGTTACAAGAAAAGATTGAGTCGGTTATAACTTTATTCCTTGGAACATAGAAGACTGAGGGGAGATTTGATAGAGGTATACAACATTATGAGGGGTTTAGATAGGGTAAATGCAAACAGGTTCTTTCCACTGAGATTGGGTGACACGACAACTGGAGATCATGGGTTAAGGGTGAAAAGTGAAATGTTGAAGGGGAACATGAGGGGAAACCACTTCACCGAGGGAGGTGAGAGTGTGGAACAAGCTGCTGGCAAAAGTGGTGGATGCGATTTTGATTTCAATGTTTACGGGCCTGTTTCTGTGCTTTAGCTTTCTATGACTCCATGATGCTAAGTGTGAGGTGTTGATTTTGGGAAGATATCCCAGGGCAGGGTGCAGACAAAAATGTCAGGGAAATGGAGTTGGTAGATCAGACAGACTTATACATAACACACAACAAAATAAACATTGACATTTGAACAAGTTCAGAATCAGATCTGGTTCATTATCACTGAGATACACATGACATTTTTTTCTGTTGAAGCAGCAACGCAGTGGAATACATAAAAAAGTACAATAAGAATTGTGTAAAAAGTAGATAGTGCAAAAAGGGAGATGATAGTGAGCTGGTGTTCATGGGTTCATGGACCATTCAGACATCTGATGAACATTAGGAAGCTGTTCTAAAACTGTTCTTTAATTTGTAGAGAAATAAACCACAGTAACAGACTCTCCCGATGAACCTGCTCTGCTAAATCACACCCGTCTGACCAATTAACCCATTCATCCGGGTGTCTTTGGAAGGTGGGAGGAAACCTGAAACCTGAACACCTGTCGGATCCCGTGCGGAGACGGGGAGAACATACATCTCCTTACAGACGGTGGTGGGAATCGAACCGGTGTCCCTGGCTCTGTAATAGTGACCTGCTACCCGTTATGCTACTGTTCTGTCCATGATGAGTGTCCGTCCTCAGGCTCTGCTATCTCCTCCCTCACAGCAGTAATGAGGAGAGGGCGTGGTGAGCAAGGTGACTTAGACCATAAGATAGAGGAACAAATTAGGCCATTCGGTTCTTCAAATCCGCTCCACCGTTTGATCATGACTGATCCATTTCCCTCTCGTCTCCATTCGCTTGCCTTCCTCCCGTAATCTTTTACGCCCTGACTTATCAAGAACCTATGAATCTCCACTTTAAATACACCCAGTGGCCTCCACAGCTCCCTGTGGCAATAAATTCCACAGATTCACCACCTTCTGGCTGAAGAAATTCCTCCAGATCTCTGTTCTAAATGGACAACCCTGAGGTTGTGCCCTCTGGTCCTAGGCTCCCTCACTATAGGAAACATCCTCTCCACACCCACTCCATCTTGGCATTTCAACATTCAATAGGATTCAGTGAGATCCTCCCCCACCTTCAATTTCCCTAAATTCCAGCAAGTGCAGGCTCAGAGCCAAACTTTCCTCATTTGAGAAGCCTTACATTGCTGGGATCAATTTCCTGAACCCCCTTTGAACCCTCCCAACATCAGCACATCCTTTCTTAGATAAGGGGAACGAAACTGCTCACAATAATCCGAATGAGGCCTCACCAGAGCCTTATAAAGCCTCAGCATTACATCCCTGCTTTAATAGTCTAGTCCTCTCGAAATGAATGCTAAAATTGCATTTGCCTTCCTTCCCACCGATTCCATCTGCAAGTTAACCTTGGGAATCCTGCACAAGGACTAGCATGTCCTTTTGCACCTCATTTTTTCCCATTTTCTCTCCATTTGGAAAATTGTCATTTCTTTGCCTATTCTCAGAATCAATCCAAGTCCTTCTGCACCCTCTCTCCTTCCACAATTCTACCTGTCCCGCCACATGTCTTTGTATCATCCACAAACTTGGCCACAAAGCCAGCAATTCTGTCAGCCAAATCACTGATATACAATGTACAGAGAAGTAGTCCCAAAACTGACCCCTGAGGAACGGCAGCCAATCAGAAAAGGACCTCTTAATTCCCACTCTTTGCCCCCTTCCAATAGCCAAAGCTCTATCCATGCTCGTATTTCTCCTGAAATGCCATGCACTCTTGCTAAGCTCGCTTACCTTCATACTTCAACTTTTCCTTCCTTGTGGCTGTTGTAGTTGCCCTCTGTTGGTTTTTTCGAATGTTTCCCAGTCCCACTTGGTGGTAAGTTTCACCTCACTAGGACCTTAAAGGAGACACATTTGCAAATTGATAGTCGATAGTGATTGGGTAATCAGGTAATGAACAGCAGCTAATAGAAAGAAGTTGGGGTCAAGCAGGCTGGAGTCTTTGGAGTTGGGAGCTGAGAGGCTCTGGCGTGAAGAGGCTGAGTAAGTGACCCAGGTGTGGGGAGGGGGAGCAGTGAGAAGTCGCAGGTAAGACCTTCCTTAAGATGTTTTATTTTGCTGTTGACCTTTGACATTGTTTCAGTGCAGACAGGAAGGTAGTGTTGGATTAGAGTAACATTGTTCTTTTTCTTCCAGTTTGCTTATAATGTTTATATAATCACCTGTATGAGTAATTGTTCATTGAATTTTCAGTAACAGTAGTACAGGTGATTCTGTACTTTTCCAGAAGCTCCTTTGCAGTGTGTGTCATACAATTGAACCCGACCAGTTGATAGGTTATTCTGTATCACTCGAAACTCTCCAGTCTGAGCTACTTCTGGTAAAAATAATAATCTCTTTGTTCATTGTCTTTCTTTGCCTCTACCTTCCTTACAGTAGACCAAGCTGAGAACCATTATTTTGTTTTGTTATCAACACAGAATAAACAGAGGAGAGGGTCCAGAGAAAGTTCATGAGAATGAGAAAAAAAAGTGCTAATATATCAGGAGCATTTGATGATTCTGGGCCTGTTCTCACTGGAGCTTAAAAGAAAGGAGTTTTGAAAAGTATCAAAGGTTGAGATAGAGTGGACATACAGAGAACGTTTTCTACAGTGGAGCCTTCGATCAGAGGGCACAGCCTCAGAATACAAGGATGTCCTTTTAGAAAAGAGATGATGAGGAATTTATGTAGGCAGAAGTTGGTGAATCTGTAGAAATTTATGGCCAAGTCATTGGGTAAACTTTAGCTGAATTTAACAGATCTTTGATTAGGAAATTACCGAAGATTACGGGGGCAGGCAGGCGAATGCAGTAGAGAGAGAAAATAAATCTGCCATCTTGGAATAGCAGAGCAGAGAGGCCTAATTCAGCTCCTCTGTTTGTGTGTTGATATATTTATTCATTTATATCTGCTGCTTTATCTATTTATGTACTGACTGAGATACAGAGCAAAATAGGCTCTTCGAGGAGTTCGGCCCAGCAAGAATCCTAGCCCAATCACGGGACAGTTTACAATGACCAATCAACCTACCAACCGGTTCCCTTTTGGACTCTGGGTGGAGACCAGAGCACCCGGAGGAAACCCACAGGGTCACAAGGACAACGTACAAGCTCCTTCCTGATAGCGGTGGGAATTGATCCTGGGTCACCTGTACTGTAAAGCGTTGTGCTAACCACCACACTATGGTGCTGTCCTCATGTCTTATGGTCTTGTCTCACCGTCTCCCCGATGACGATATCTGCAGTTTGTGCACCCAGTAGCTACTTGGGACAGTAGTTTGACAGGGGCTGGAGAACTGGAATGGGTGCTGAATGTTCCACCGTTTCAATGTTTGAGAATTGATAGAAGGAGATTAAAGGTGATTGGATCCATTGAGTGTGTATGGGTAAAACTCATCACAATAAAGATGCAATCATTCTGATTGTATCAGGGCTTTTGTCATGGTTGATTTCAGTTACTCCAATATACATTGCTCCTTCGTGGAAGAGATTGCTCCGTAGTGCAAGAGATCAGACAGGACAGAATTTGGTAGATGCATCCAGGAGTGTCTCTTAAAACATAGGTGAGGTGAGGTGGACCTGCTGTTGAGTAATAAGCCTGGCCAGACTGACACATTCCCATGGGAGAATTGTCAGGCGAACACTAACCACAAGTTTTAAGATATCTAACAATAAGGGCAAGTACAAATCGTGCGAGAGTACTAGATTAGAGCACGGCAAATTACAAGACTATTCAGCAGGAACCAGGGAGAGTTAACTGGGAACAGTAGTTTTTAGACAAGTCCATATCTGACCTGTGGAGGGTGTTAAAAAACCAACTTCACAGAGTACAGGACAGGTATGCTCCATGTCAGGAGGACAGGGATGGCAAGGTCAGGGAATCTTGGATGTTGAGAGAAGTGGTGAATTTAGTCAAAAAGAAAAGGAAGCGTAGGTAAGGTTTAGGAAGCCAGATTCCATAATTCTCCTGTTTTTCTCTCCCTCCTTTTTTAAAAAGTGGGGTTACATTAGCCACCCTCCAACCCTCAGGAACTAATCCAGAATCTAAGGAGTTTTGAAAAATTATCACTAATGTATCCACTATTTCTTGGGCTACTTCCTTAAGCACTCTGGGATGCAGACCATCTGGCCCTGGGGATTTATCTGCCTTTAATCCCTTCAATTTACCTAACACCACTTCCCTACCAACATGTATTTCCCTCAGTTCCTCCATCTCACTAGACCCTCGGTCCCTTACTATTTCCGGAAGATTATTTATGTCCTCCTTAGTGAAGAAAGAACCTAAGTAGTTACCGTAGATTCCGGACTACAGAGCACACCTGATTAAAAGCCGCTGGCTCTAATTTTAGAAATAAAATCAATTTTTTAATTGTAAAGACCGCACCGGATTTTAGGCCGCACCGGATTTTCGGCCGCAGGTGTCCCACGGTGTAATATGAGATATTTACACAGAAAGATATTACACGTGAGGATTTTTTAACTTTTAATTAAATCCATATGGTAACAAAAACAAATACATATTGCAAATGCTTTTTTTCGAACCGTGCCCGTAACGCGGCTACTTTTAAATATACGTTGTGTATACTTCTTTACTGAACAACATTCCAATATCTCCTAACGACTGGTAAAAAATATATATACTGCAGCCTACCAGGAAAAGTTATTGATAGCCTTTAACTTAAAAGCAGCGTTTTCGCTCCGCCGCTCCGCCGCTCGACCCCCTCCTTTCCGTTTATTCACAAACGGCGTTTTCCCACAAGACACCGCGAAACCGGGTGTGACGTCATAGCATCCCGCGATGTAGTACAGAAAACAAATATAGTTAAAACTCTTCTAACTTTAACTAGAAAATGAATTACTAAGCGAAAATATTATAAACTAAATAACTGCCATAAGGCAGCACAATGCTTCGAGTGTTTTCCATGTTGATGAGGGTGAGTACAAATGACTGATTTACAATAATTTAATTGTGAAAGTGCGCTTGATTTATCGTACAATTTCATTGGACCTCTGTGAACTACTCATCAATTTTAATGGTCTACTGTTAGGAGGCAAAATGTTTACGAGGCGGCATGAAAAAAATAATGTATTAGCCGCTCCGTATTAAAGGCCGCAAAGTTCAAAGCTGTTCAAAATGTGGGAAAAAAGTAGCGGCTTAAAATCCGGAATCTACGGTATTCAATTGGTCTGCCATATCTTTGTTCCCTATGATCAATTCACCTGTTCCTGTTTGTAAGGGACCTACATTTGTCTTGACCAATCTTTTTCTTTTCACATATCTATAAAAGCTTTTACAGTTAGATTTATGTTCCCTGTCAGCTTTCGCTCATAATCTTTCTTCCCTTTCCTAATTAAGCCCTTGTGTCTCTGAATTTCTCCCAGTCCTCAGGTGTGCCACTTTTTTTTGCTAATTTATATGTTTCTTCTTTGGACTTGATACTATCCCTAACTTCCCTTGTCAGCCACGGGTGCACTACCTTCCCTGGTTTATTCTTTTGCGATCTTTAAATGCTTGCCATTGCATATCCACCGTCAACCCTTTAAGTATCATTTGCCAGTCTATCTTAGCTAATTCACGTCTCATACCTTCAAAGTTTCCCTTCTTTAAGTTCAGGACCTTTGTTTCTGAATTAACTATGTCACTCTCCATCTTAATGAAGAATTCCACCATATTATGGTCACTCTTACCCAAGGTGCCTTGCACGACAAGATTGCTAACTAACCCTTCCTCATTGCTCAATACCCAATCTAGAATGGCCTGCTCTCTAGTTGATTCCTCGACACGTTGTTTCAGAAAACCATCCCACATACATTCCAAGAAATCCTCTTCCTCAGCACCCTTACCAATTTGGTTCACCCAATCTATGTGTAGATTGAAGTCACCTATTATAACTACTGTTCCTTTATTGCACGCATTTCTAATTTCCTGTTTAATGCCATCCCCAACCTCACTACTACTGTTAGGTGGCCTGTACACAACTCCCACCAGCGTTTTCTGCCCCTTAGTGTTATGCAGCTCTACCCATATCGATTCCACATCCTCCAGGCTAATGTCCTTCCTTTCTATTGTGTTAATCTCCTCTCTAACCACCAATGCTACCCCACTTCCTTTTCTTTCCTGTCTATCCCTCCTGAACATTGAATATCCCTGGATGTTGAGCTCCCATCCTTGGTCACCCTGGAGCCACGTCTCTGTGATCCCAACTATATCATATTCATTAATAACTATCTGCACATTCAATTCATCCACCTTGTTACGAATGCTCCTCGCATTGATACACAAAGCCTTCAGGCTTGTTTTTACAACACTCTTAGCCCTTATACAATTATGTTGAAAAGTGGCTCTTTTTGCTTTTTGCCCTAGATTTGCCTACCTGCCACTTTTACTTTTCACCTTACTACTTTTTGCTTCTACCCTCATTTTACACCCCTCTGTCTCTCTGTACTTGTTCCCAACCCCCTGCCATATTAGTTTAAATCCTCCTGAACAGCAGTAGCAAACGCTCCTCCTAGGACATTGGTTCCAGTCCAGCCCAGGTGCGGACCGTCCTGTTTATACCGGTCCCACCTCCCCCAGAATTGGTTCCAATCCCCAGAAATTTGAATCCCTCCCCCTTGCACCATTTTTCAAGCCACGTATTCATCTGAAATATCCTCCTATTTCTACTCTGACTAGCACGTGCCGCTGGTAGTAATCCAGAGATTATTACCTTTGTAGTCCTACTTTTTAGTTTATCTCCAAACTCCCTAAATTCACCTTGTAGGACCTCATCCCACGACCACTGGCTGTTCACCCACCCATTCCAGAATGTCCTGCAGCCGCTCAGAGACATCCTTGACCCTTGCACCAGGGAGGCAACATACCATCCCGGAGTCTCGTTTGCGGCCGCAGAAACGCCTATCTATTCCCCTTACAATCGAATCCCCTATCACTATAGCTCTCCCATTCCTTTTCCTTCCCTCCTGTGCCACAGAGCCACCCATGGTGCCATGAACTCGGCTGCTGCTGCCTTCCCCTGATGAGACATCTGCCCCAACAGTATCCAAAACAGTATCTCTGTTTAGGAGACAGAGATAATGGGGGATTTGGAATGTGTACCGTCCAATGAAGGGAGAGTTTTTTCTTGTTCTGTGCCTGAGAACGAGGTGTCTGGGTCTTTTGTTTGACAAGAGATGAAGAGAGAAGACGCCAGAAAGGAAAGGTCATAGACAGCAGGACGGAGTGGACTTGGAGTGGAGCCAGGAGTCAACGGAGCCCGGGGAAATCGATGGAGGACCAGCGGGAGGAAACTGTGAACTCCAACGTGCACATTAGACTGTTTCATTAAAATGGGCCCTTTTCTTTTTGTTTTACTTTACTAACCCTTTAGTCAAATGATGAATTAAAAAGCAAAATCGATTAACTGCACATGGTGTACTCTCTGTTATTTCGTGGTACTGATTTGTAACAGGGGAACAGATCACACAGATCCACACAAACAAGAGGCTTTACACCTCAGGTTTCACACATCTGGTGGAGCCGGAGACTGTCTTCCCTAGACTAACACCGCCAGCCCAACCTGAGGGTTACACATGATAAATATCGAGAAAAATAAATACACTGATGGTTCGTCAGTGATTGAGAGGAGATTCAAATGTTCCTTTTCTGGAACTGAGGGTATTGACCAGGTTACGTATCACTGCAACTTGAAGGTCGCTATCTGGGAGCAGTAAAGGTGTATATATGGAACTAACAAACTTCAGTCCTGCCCGTCTGCTGAAGAGTACTCATTGGCTATGTGGTTACTGGACCTACCCCCGTCTGTCGGGCATCTTCCCTGAGAATGAGGGGTAGTGGAAAGAGCATTGGCCCTGGAAGGGCTGCTGTTGCCTTGCCTACACAATACTCCACGTGCGATACTTGCAATATTTAAACTTGGTGTTTAAGTTCCTTGCCATACACATCAGCGATGATCTCACGTGGTCTGTACATATCGGGTGTGTGGTGAAAAATGCACAACTGCGCCTCTTTCACCTCAGACGGTTGAAGAAGTTCGGTATGGGCCCCCAAATCCTAAGAACATGCAACAGGGACACAATTGAAAGCATCCTGACTGGCTGCATCACTGCCTGGTATGGGAACAGTACCTCCCTCAATCGCAGGACTCTGCAGAGAGTGGTGCGGGCAGCCCAGTACATCTGTAAATGTGAACTTCCCACTGTTTCAGTGACAGATGTGTAATAAGGGCCCAAAGGATCATTGCAGACCCAAGTCACCACAACTACAAACTGTTCCAGCTGCTACCATCTGGGAAGTGGTACCGCAGCATAAAAGCCAGGACCAACAGGCTCCGGGACAGCTTCTTCCACCAGGCCATCAGACTGATTAATTCACACTGACACCATTGTATTTCTGTCCTGTTATACAGACTATTTATTACAAATGACTATACATTGCACATTTAGACGGAGATGTAAAGATTTTTACTCCTCATGTGTGTGAAGGGTGTAAGAAATAAAGTCAATTCAATTCACCACCTCACCACCCTCTGGTCTGGTGGCACCAGAGATCCAAAACAGAGGTTGAGTGATTCTGGATGATTGCCTTGCCGGGATATGGGACCGTGAGGCTGTCACGGGGACTGATTAATATGGCATTGGATTTGTAGAAAATAATGAATGAAACTACACTTGTGTACAATGTCCTGTGTATGTTACTAAAAAGAGCTTCTTTGGTTTGTTACGAGTAGGAATGCTTCTTTGTCTGTTAAAAGTTTCTCTCGGCGTTGTTTCACTTTAGAATGGCTGATATGGTAATTGTATTCACTTGTTAATCAATGGGGAATGTTATTGTGTTTTGTGAGGCTGGGACCTTGGGGGAGGGGTTGCGCGGGCTTGAGGAGTCCGGAGGGAGACGCCGAGGAAGGAGGACGTGCGCTCGGGAGACCACCGGGGAGTCCGAAGTGGGAGTTTCGGGAGGACGACCACCTAGGAGTCGAATGGTTCGCTGGATGAGCTCCACCGATGTGCACTAAACTGACTGAACTTTGATAAGTTGGCGCCTTTTGTTTTTTTTCTTGTATATATATATATATATTGTACTGCCTAATACTCTTTTAATTTTAGTAAACTCTTTAAAGTGTATGTCATACCGGTATTTGTTGTGAGTTTGATACTACCGGCGGGGCGCGAGGCATAAACGCGATTCTCACAGCACCTGCGTGTACGGGAGGTGGGGTTGGTGAGTGGCTGGATCTCTTTTTCCCCTAGACATATACCAGCCTGTTGGGTAAGTGTTACATTTGTGGGGTGCTCGTCCCGGATTGGATTGTCAGGGGGCTGTGGAATCGCGCAGGTAGTGAGGGAAATGGAGAGAGAGAAAATTGTTCGCTGGTGCCGATTTGAAGGTGTACCGGTACAGTACGCATGCGTAGTGAGCGGAGTGGATTTTCGAGTTTCGGGAGACGCGTTAGTGCGGGGGTTAAGTTTGGTGAAGGGTATGGGGCAGGTAGAATTAGTAGCTAGACGATGTGGTAAAGAGATGGAGTCTAGTTGGGTGTTGGTTCGTACGAGTGCTGACGTCAGGACATTGGAACTGCCGGCGACGGTCAGTGTTCTGGGGGAGGAGGGGCCGTGGGGGATCCACACCCTCTCCGAGGATGAGGATGAGGAGACATTGGAGGAGGAGCTAGAGCTAGAGGAAAACCCCGGAGAGGTGGCAGGCACTAGCAAAGGGAGGAGGGAGGAGGGGGTCGTGACTAGGCCCCGCTTCCCAGGTAGGGTGGAAGCCTCCGAGCTGGCAGCCGCACTTAACTCCCTGGTGGGAGTGGCCGAGAGGCCACGGCTGAAGCTGGGGGTGTTCTCCGGAGCCAAGCCTACTCCGGACGGGGAGGTGGACTATGAGACCTGGATCGAGCATACGTCCTTGATGTTAGAGGAGTGGCCAGGCTCGGAGGAGGAGAAGAGGCAGCGATTGGTGGGAAGTTTGAGGGGTTTAGCAGCCAAAACAGTTCGGGAGTTGAAAGCTGAAAAGTCTGGGGCCTCAGTGGAGGAATGTATAGAAGTTTTGGAGGGAGCGTTTGGGTTGTCAGGGGAACCCTGGCTGCTTTTAGCAGAGTTCCAACGCCTGGAACAATGGAGAGGGGAAAAGCTCTCCGAGTACATATTTAGGATGGAGGGGATGCTCTCGGGGCTGCGGCGCCGGGGGGTAGTGAAGGCACCGGATGTGGCTAGCGTGAGGATGAGTCAGTTATTCAGTGGCTCTCTGGAGGAGGACAAGGTGGCGTGGACTATCCGGCAGGCTTATAGGAAAGGCCCCCCTCCATCGTTCGGGCAACTGATTAGAGAGGTGCGGGAGGAGAGAGCGTTGGGGCGGAAAAGGGGCGCGGGCCTACGGGAGCGACCCTCAGTGATACAGGAAGTGGTGGCTGGGTGGAGGAATGACAACCCACTGAGGGGTAGAGAATCCCCTCTGGAGGGGAGGGACAGGGGAGGTACCCACTCTCAGGGGCGACCAGTGCCGTGGGTTGGGAGTGGGAGTCGTCCTGGGAGAGGAGGGGCGGCAGGCAGCGTGTGCTTTAACTGTGGGAAAGCGGGGCATTTCAGGCAGGACTGTGGGCGGCCGAGGGTGTGCTATAATTGTGGAGAGGAGGGACACTTTAGGTGGGATTGTGAGAGACAAGCAGTTCCGCGGAGGACAAGCCCCCCGGCGACTAAGAAGGGGGAGGTGTCGGGAAACTTAGGAGAGGCTCAGTGAGGGAACGGACTGGAGCCTCTGGAGGAACACGTTCCCAGAGATCAGCCAGGGGACCACCGGGTGCCCACCCCTCTATTCCAGATGGGCTGGTAGGACCCCGTGCCAGTGTGGGTCTACGGATAGAGGGAGTTTACGCAAAAGCCGTTCTGGATACGGGATCGCAGGTGACCTTATTGTACCGGTCTTTCTACAACCAATATCTAAAGCATTTGCCCGTAACCCCATTTGACGCCCTGCAGATTTGGGGTGTGAGCGAGGGTGACTACCCGTACGATGGGTACCTATCGGTGAGATTGGAGTTCTCGGAGGGCGATGTGGGAGTGTCCGAAGCCATTGAGACGTTGGTGTTGGTGTGTCCTGACCCGGTGGAAACTGGTGGTGCTGCCCTCCTGGTGGGGACTAATTCCCCCGTTGTGCGACGGCTCCTGGGAGCTTGTAAGGAGAAAGCGGGGGAAGACTTTCTGGAGACCCTCTCGGTGCATCCAGTGTTTCGAGCTGTGTTCGAAGAAGGGGTTGCCTCACTAGGACTGGACCCGGAGTGTAAACGCGGGACGGTGTGGTGTACGCAGGCGAGACCCAAGGTGATCCGACCCGGGGAGGTAGCACTAGTGATGGGGACCCCCAGATTCCCAGGAGTGCCGACGGGCGAAGCCCTGTTAGTAGACGCCCCGGACGATCTTGAAGGGGAGACACGATTTCCGGCGGGGGCGCTGGTGAGGCCCGAAGTGCAGAGACCAGGGGTGGTACATGCGAGGCGTATAGCTATAAGTGTCAGGAACACCACGGCAAGAGAAATCACCTTTAAGAGGGGAATGCCGCTGGCACATATGTTCCCGGTGACGGTAATGTCTAGCGCACCGGTGAGAACCCCTAACGTGGAGGGATCGGAGCATCGAAGGAAGCTGACCGCTGAAGACTTTAACTTCGGGGATTCCCCTGTGTCGCCGGAGTGGAAACACAGACTAGTGGAGAAGATGCTGAAGATGGAAGCTGTTTTTTCTCAGGGCGAGTTTGATGTTGGTTGCTCCAAAAGCACTCGCCACACCATCCGGGTGACGGAGGACACCCCGTTCAGAGAGAGATCCCGGCGGCTGGCTCCGGCAGATGTTGAGGACGTGCGGCAGCACCTGCGCAAGTTGAAGGAGGCCGGAATCATAGCTGAGTCCCGAAGTCCTTATGCGTCCCCAATAGTGGTGGCACGGAAGAAGAATGGGCGAGTGCGCATGTGTGTTGACTACAGGACGTTGAATCGGCGAACTGTCCCTGATCAATATACCGTCCCAAGAGTGGAAGATGCGCTGGCCTGCCTGAGTGGTGCGAAGTGGTTCAGTGTGCTGGATTTAAGAAGTGGGTATTACCAGATCCCAATGAGTGCGGCTGATAAAGAGAAGACCGCTTTTATCTGCCCGCTGGGGTTCTTTCAGTTCGAACGAATGCCCCAAGGCATATCGGGAGCCCCAGCCACCTTCCAGAGGCTCATGGAGAGAACTGTGGGGGATATGAATCTGTTAGAGGTGCTGGTGTACCTGGACGATTTGATAGTGTTTGGATCGACTCTGGAGGAACATGAGGAGAGGCTGTTGAAGGTGTTGGACCGGCTTAATGAAGAAGGGTTGAAGCTTTCCCTGGACAAATGCCAGTTCTGCAAGTCGTCGGTTAACTACGTTGGTCATATCATTTCGCGAGAGGGAGTGGCTACTGATCCAACCAAGATAGAGGCCGTGACCACCTGGCCGAGACCCCAGAAAGTGGGTGCTCTGCGCTCATTTTTGGGGTTCTGTGGGTATTACCGGCGATTTGTGAAAGGATACGCCAAAGTGTGTCATCCGTTGACTCAGCTGTTGTGTGGCTATCCCCCGGTGGGAAAGAAACGGACGGGGGACCAGAGGCAGGACGCTGGAGGATACTGGAACCCGGCGGAACCTTTTGGCTCGAGGTGGGATGATCAATGTGAAGAGGCGTTCCAATCTTTGAAAAGGGCACTGACCCAGGCCCCGGTGTTGGCTTTTGCCGATCCCCAGAAGCCATATGTGCTGCACACGGATGCCAGTCGAGAGGGTCTCGGGGCTGTTCTGTACCAGGAGCATGGCAAAGCATTGAGACCGGTAGCCTTTGTCAGCCGAAGCTTGTCGCCATCGGAGAGAAACTATCCCACTCACAAGTTGGAGTTCCTGGCGCTGAAGTGGGCGGTGGTGGACAAGTTGGGCGATTACCTGTACGGAGCCAAGTTTGAGGTGCGAACGGATAACAATCCGCTCACTTATATTTTGACTTCAGCTAAGCTGGATGCCACAGGACATCGGTGGCTGGCGGCCTTGTCGGTATATGATTTCAGCCTGAGGTACCGGCCCGGAAGCAAGAATGTCGATGCGGATGCTTTGTCTCGTCGGGAGCCGGGGGAACAGGAGAGGGATGAGGAGTGGGAGAGTGTCCCTGCCCCTGGAGTGAAGGCGATGTGCCAGTTTGCTATCACCGTGAAGGCCGAGGGAAGAGGGAGGCTGGAACGAGCCGTGGACCATTTGGGGGGTTTTGACGACGCCATACCCCTAGCTTACTGTGACCTGACCGCACTACGGACTAAACAGTTGCCGGAACTGAGTCCGGGGGAAGTGGCAGCTGCTCAGCAAAATGACCCGGGCATTGGCACAGTGTGGAGAGCAGTCGAGAGGGGGGATGGGGCGTTGGCTGAGAAGGCGAAACACCCATTCGTGCCCCTGTTGTTGAAGGAGTGGTCTCGGTTGAAGTTAAAGAATAAAATCTTGTACCGGGTGTTGGGCTTGAAATTCTGCCCTGTGTTCGTTTAGGAAGAGAGACAACTTACACCGGAATATTACAAAACGTGGCTTTATTGCAGAATTCGTAACTGGCACAGCGAATCCACGGAGTCGCTGGAGAAGGCGTTCTGTTTTCCCCTTACAATCTGCTCTTATTTATACCCCTTTTCCCCCCAGCACAACCCCGCTACATATTAGGTAATATCGGGCACTTGTGTCCATCTTATTGGCCCGCAGCCATATGCTCACGAGTTACCTGTTTCTTTTGTTTACTGAATCGCGTGACACTAGTAGTTTCGATGTAGCGGGGTCCCCAGTTTCGCTCCCCCCTCCCTCGCATTCCAGCCTCCTAACATTATGTGTGTTACGTGAGCCACTCCTGACCTGTAATGGCAGTCCCGAATTAACCCCAACACTCCCTCCCTTGGCCTCCCAGAGGCCACATCCCCACATCCCTTACAATCTTTTCCGCGGCTGCCGGGATCAGGCAGAGAGGTGAGCATCCCCCGGCACTCTTTGGCGTGTCCTCCCTATTTGCTTATCCTGATTTGTCCGACCTAGGGTCACAAAATATGGGTAGGGGTTCCCTAAACATCCGCAATTTTACAAGTAGCATGCAACATTTCAGAAAACTTAATCAATAACAAATTCACAATCCCCCCCTTGCCATGGTCCATTTCAGTCCGTGTCCTCACATAGCGCGTCCGCTTTCCGGGAGGGCCGTGTCCTCCCCTTCCACCGGGAACAAGGGTGCCTGGTACGCCGGTGGAGTTCCATTCTTTCCAGTCAAGGCTCGATCTATAGTCCGGATGACTAGGGTCCTAATACAGGGTATGCAACAACAACCACACGTGATAAAGATAGCAATTTAAATAGACAGTCCTAGAGCCGACTGTCCCAGAAACGCTCCCCACTTGCCAGAGATCTTATTTAGCCAGTAGAAAATGATGCCAGTTATTGTCCCCCTCCCTTCTTACCTTTTAATGCCCTGTTGTTGACCTCGGCGACAGGGTATGGACCATGCCACCGTTTTCCGTTCCAGGTGAGCTTCCCTGGGCCTCGGAGGAACACTTCCACTCCTACCTTGATGGTGTCCGAACCCTGCGGCTGCTCACTGTTAGATTATTGAACTCGCACAGTTATCAATTTTACCATATTTCTAAAAACTCTCATATACTCTGTTACTCAACACACACCAATGTCTGAGTTTTGGTAACTCGAAATTGAAGTGCTCCATGGCTCCCTAGTACACAGAGAGGATCAAATGTGGGACGGTCGCCTTTCAAAACCTGACCTTCGCGTGGGAGATTTCTCCTCTTAACAACCAGTCTAAGGTAGGCGCCGTCAGTATCCCTGTGTACTACGGTGTCCCGCGACTTAATTCTCCTCACTCCTGAGACTTTTATGCCCATCGTGGGCGGCGGGTACCCTCACTCAGAAGACTTTTCCACGGGCGGAGAATCTTCCTAAAAACAGATTAAGAGTTAGTACTTACCAGTCACGATTCTGCACCGGGAATGATCTCTCCCAGGGTAATTTGGGGTTGGTGAGGATCCGTCAGCAGACAAGATCTAACTCAGTGATTTAACTATCTAGTGGAAGTCTTCGATATAACAGGCACTTCCTGACCTTAGTCGAGCTTGCGGCCGCAAGTTGTCTGCTGTCGGACCCGCCAGCCTGTGTTGTCTCTCCCTCCCCACGTCGGGGTCACCAAATGTTGGGCTTGAAATTCTGCCCTGTGTTCGTTTAGGAAGAGAGACAACTAACACCGGAATATTACAAAACGTGGCTTTATTGCAGAATTCGTAACTGGCACAGCGAATCCACGGAGTCGCTGGAGAAGGCGTTCTGTTTTCCCCTTACAATCTGCTCTTATTTATACCCCTTTTCCCCCCAGCACAACCCCGCTACATATTAGGTAATATCGGGCACTTGTGTCCATCTTATTGGCCCGCAGCCATATGCTCACGAGTTACCTGTTTCTTTTGTTTACTGAATCGCGTGACACTAGTAGTTTCGATGTAGCGGGGTCCCCAGTTTCGCTCCCCCCTCCCTCGCATTCCAGCCTCCTAACATTATGTGTGTTACGTGAGCCACTCCTGACCTGTAATGGCAGTCCCGAATTAACCCCAACACGGGTAACGGCGCCTCCGGACCAACCCCACTGTTGGCAACTGGTTCTGCCGGAGGAGTATCGGCAGGCTGTACTCCAGGCCCTACATGATGATTCTGGACACTTGGGGGTGGAAAAGACCTATGGATTACTCAAAGCCCGGTTCTACTGGCCCCGGATGAGGGGGGAAGTCGAAGAATACTGTAGGGGCTGCAGTCGTTGCATCCGGAGGAAGACCCTGCCCGCGTTGGCGGCTCCACTGTCGCACTTGCAGAGTGCGGGACCTCTGGACCTGGTATGTATGGATTTTCTGTCGATTGAACCTGACACCAGCAACACCGCGAATGTCTTAGTCATCACCGATCATTACACTCGCTATGCTCAGGCATTTCCCACTAAGGATCAGAAGGCGACGACAGTGGCGAAGGTGTTATGGGAGAAGTATTTTGTTCATTACGGCCTTCCCAGGCGAATCCATAGCGATCAGGGGCGGGACTTTGAGAGCCGCCTTATCCATGAATTACTGACTATGCTTGGGGTTGAGAAATCCAGGACTACCCCGTATCACCCACAGGGAGATCCGCAGCCAGAGAGGTTCAACCGGACCCTGTTGGATATGCTCGGGACGCTGGAGATTGGGCAGAAAAGCAGGTGGAGTCGTCATATTGGACAATTGGTTCACTGTTACAATTGTACTCGCAATGATGCTACAGGATATTCGCCCTATTATCTAATGTTCGGGCGGGAAGCGAGGTTGCCCATTGACTTGTGTTTTGGGGGTGAAGTGGGTGAATTACCCGGGAAGTCCCATCTAAAGTATGTGTCTGACATGAAGAGGGAGTTGCAGCGGGCATACGAGTTGGCCGAGGCGGCGGCTACCAAACAAAACCAGAGGAATAAGATGCGGTATGATCGAAAGGTGAAGTTTGTTCAATTATTGCCGGGCGACCGGGTCCTTTTACGGAATTTGGGACTCCCTGGTAAGCACAAGTTGGCAGACCGATGGGCGGCCAGCCCCTATGTAATAGAGAGCCAGATGCCGAACCTGCCAGTTTACCGGGTGAAACCTGAGGATGGGAAAGGGCCTATCAAGGTACTCCATCGGAATCACCTGCTGCCGCTGGGTCAAGCAGTGCAGGTGGATACGGAGCCAGAGTGGGAGGTTACGCCCAGTACAAGGACTCTGCGCGGGTGCAGAGAGAGGGAAGAGACCGCTGCTGAAGAGCGGGGACGGGTCCCTCGCCCGGAAATGGCTACTGATTCGGAAGAGGACGACTCAGATGAGTGGCTCCTGTTCCCATTCGCTGGTGTTCCAGTACCAGGAGAGGAGGCTCCTGGCCCTTCCCATACTGAATTGGGTGAGAGGAGGGAAGGTCTTGAGGGCCAGATGGAGAGGCAGCCCACAGTGGTGGGAGAGAGGGTGGAGCCTGAGCGTGAGCCGGAGAGATCTCAGGTGAGGGAGGACCCCCGTGAGGAAGGGGGTGAGGGTCTGTCAGGAAGACCTGGGGTGTCCGAGACAGTGGGTTCGCAGGTGGAGAGGGAGCCCAGGGGGGCAGAAGGGGTATGGAGATCTCAGAGGATTAGGCGCCCCCCAGAGAGGTTGACATATGTGGTACCAGGAGAACCGAGTGTGATTTCTACTGCTCTGGGTAGTTATGTCACTGCTTTCTGCACCTGGGTTGGGTTTTGGGTGTTGCAAGAAGCTTTGGGGAACTCTAGTAATGCCATGAGGGCATGACATTTGCTGGTGGGGAGAGAATGTACAATGTCCTGTGTATGTTACTAAAAAGAGCTTCTTTGGTTTGTTACGAGTAGGAATGCTTCTTTGTCTGTTAAAAGTTTCTCTCGGCGTTGTTTCACTTTAGAATGGCTGATATGGTAATTGTATTCACTTGTTAATCAATGGGGAATGTTATTGTGTTTTGTGAGGCTGGGACCTTGGGGGAGGGGTTGCGCGGGCTTGAGGAGTCCGGAGGGAGACGCCGAGGAAGGAGGACGTGCGCTCGGGAGACCACCGGGGAGTCCGAAGTGGGAGTTTCGGGAGGACGACCACCTAGGAGTCGAATGGTTCGCTGGATGAGCTCCACCGATGTGCACTAAACTGACTGAACTTTGATAAGTTGGCGCCTTTTGTTTTTTTTCTTGTATATATATATATATATTGTACTGCCTAATACTCTTTTAATTTTAGTAAACTCTTTAAAGTGTATGTCATACCGGTATTTGTTGTGAGTTTGATACTACCGGCGGGGCGCGAGGCATAAACGCGATTCTCACAGCACCTGCGTGTACGGGAGGTGGGGTTGGTGAGTGGCTGGATCTCTTTTTCCCCTAGACATATACCAGCCTGTTGGGTAAGTGTTACACTTGCCTTTGATCAAACCCAATAAGCATTAACCAAGTTGTTTCAGAACCGATGGCTGCTCGTACAGTAGCATTACAGAGCAGAGTGGCTTGGGATTCAGTTCTTTCAGAGAAAGGGGTCTCCTGTGTTCCTGTACTTTCAGGACACTGGAAGGATGGGGAGCAACAATTCTGTGTTCTGGTATAACTATCGGAATTATAGAAATGGCTGGTATTCTTTTATAATTATCGTGTGAAATAACAGGATGAAGGAGAGGATGTTAAAGGAATGGGCAATCATTGAGGTAGATGGATGAAAAGGAAATTTTGGATAGGGTTTGAAACTGCATCTTTGGTTTAAGTACAAATATTTACATATTTCAATTATAGTATTTGGTGAAATGCAGTGTTGACATGAAATTACAAAAGGGAGGCGATGTGGGAATGTACTTAAACACAAAGTACACTGCAGATGCTGTGGTCAAAGCAACATGTACAACACGCTGGAGGAATTTAGCAGGTCGGGCAGCATCCGTGGAAATCCGTGTTGTACGTGGAAATGTACTTCACTTGTTGCAACAAAATGGAACCTATATTATACCAGAGTGCTTTGTAACGTTGTGCATATGGATCCTGAGTCCCAAAGATGAGGAAGTTTTCTACAGGGAGGACGAAGGAACAATGGCTGAGAAGGGAAATCAAAGACAGAATAACAGCTGAAAGGACGACATTTAATACAGCAAAAATTAGTGGGAAATTAGATGATTGGGAAGCTTTTAAAACCAACTGAAGGCAGCAAGAAAATGGGGGTGTGGGGAAGATGAAATATGAAGGTAAGCTGCCCGATAATATGCAAATTATACCAAATGTTTTTCCCCCCGGTATACATTGAATAATGGAGGCTGGTAACCAGAACACTAGAACAGATATTTGAGTGGTTGTGGGGAGAGATGTTAAGCCGAAATACAAAGACAGGAATTGAAAGGTTGAGTATCTTGGGACTAATACTGAGTTTCATCTATTTCACTGTAAGGAATATCATAGGAAAGGCGGATGAACAGAGAGCATGGATCAACACGTGGAATTATGTCATTGTAGACATTAGCTGTTGGTATAAGGGGGGGCAGGACTGGCAGCTCAGTGCTCCAGTGTTTTGTTGTTTACAGAGGGACTAAAGTGGGAGGGGTAGCATTATTAGTGAGGGAAAATGTCATGGCAGTGCTCAGACAGGACAGACTGGGGGACTTGTCTACTGATGCTGTATGTGTGGATCTGCGGAACAAGAAAGGGATGTCTAGGTTAATGGGATCATGGAGCAAATTTGTAGAGAGACAACTGCAAGAAAAATAAGGTTGTGACAGCAGGTGATTATTAACTTTCCAAAGATTGGCTGGGACTCTTATACTGTAGAAAGGTTGGATAGGATGGAGATTGGATGTTAGAGTCTGAGAGATAGAACAGAGTTTAGATGTGCCTGTCTGAACACAAGATAAAGATAGCAGCTTTAGGGAACCTTCATTTTTACAAGAGATATTGAGGCCCTGGTTAAGAAAGATAGGAGGTTGATTATAGGCAGGAACAAATGAGGTAGTTATGGAGTACAGGAAATGCAGGAGAGCATCAGGAGGGCTAAAAGAAGGCGTGAGGTTGCTCGAGCAGACAAGGTGAAGGAGAATCCTATGGGATTTTACAGATACGTTAAGAGCAAAAGGATTGCAAAGGACAAACACAGTATGTTGACAGGCCGACTAGGGGGAATGCCATACTAGATCCAGTATTAGGTAACGAACCAAGTCAGGACACAGATCTCTCAGTGGGTGAGCATCTGGGGGAGAGTGATCACCGCTCCCTGGTCTTTAGCATTATCATGCAAAAGGATAGAATCAGAGAGGACAGGAAAATGTTTAATTGGGGAAGGGCAAATTATGAGGCTATAAGGCTGGAATTTGTGGGTGTGAATTGGGATGATGTTTTTGTAGGAAAATGTACTATGGACATGTGGTCAATGTTTAAGGATCTCTTGCAGGATGTTAGGGATAAATTTGTCCCAGTGAGGAAGATAAAGAATGGTAGGGTGAAGAACCATGGGTGACAAGGGAGGTGGACAATCTAGTCAGGTGGAAGAAGGCAGCATACATGAGGTTTAGGAAACAAGGATCCGATGGGTCTATTGAGGAATATAGGGTAGCAAGAAAGGAGCTTAAGAAGGGGCTGATTAGAGCAAGAAGGGGGCATGAGAAGGCCTTGACGAGTAGGGTAAAGGAAAACCCCAAAGCATTCTTCAATTATGTGAAAAACAAAAGGATGACAGGAGTGAAGGTAGGACCGATTACAGATAAAGGTGGGAAGATGTGCCTGCAGTCTGTGGAAGTGAGCGAGGTCCTCTGTGAATACTTCTCTTCGGTATTCACCAATGAGAGGGAACTTGATGACGGTGAGGACAATATGAGTGAGGCTGATGTTCTGGAGCATGTTCATATTATTAAGGGAGAGGAGGTGTTGGAGTTGTCAAAATACATTAGGAAGGATAGGTCCCCGGGGCCTGACGGAATATTCCTCAGGCTGCTCCATGAGGCGAGGGAAGAGATTGCTGAGCCTCTGGCTAGGATCTTTATGTCCTCGTTGTCCATGGGAATGGTACGGGAGGATTGGAGTGAGGCGAATGTTGTCCCCGTGTTCAAAGAAGGTAGTAGGGATAGTCCAGGTAATTATAGACCAGTGAGCCTTATGTCTGTGGTGGGAAAGCTATTGGAAAAGATTCTTATAGGTAGGATCTATGGGCATTTAGAGAATCATGGTCTGATCAGGGACAGTCAGCATGGCTTTGTGAAGGGCAGATCATGTCTAACAAGCCTGATAGAGTTCTTTAAGGATGTGACCAGGCATATAGATCAGGGTAGTGCAGTGGATGTGATCTACATAGATTTTAGTAAGGCATTTGACAAGGTTCCACATGGTAGGCTTATTCAGAAAGTCAGAAGGCATGGGATCCAGGGAAGTTTGGCCAGGTGGATTCAGAATTGGCTTGCCTGCAGAAGGCGGAGGGTCGTGGTGGAGGGAGTACTTTCAGATTGGAGGGTTGTGACTAGTGGTGTCCCACAGGAATCTGTTCTGGGACCTCTACTTTTCAGGATTTTTATTAACGATCTGGATGTGGGGGTGGTAGGGTTGGTTGGCAAGTTTGCAGACGACACAAATGTTGATGGTGTTGTAGATAGCGTAGAGGATTGTCGAAGATTGCAGAGTGACATTGATAGGATGCAGAAGTGGGCTGAGAAGTGGCAGATAAAGTTTGACCCGGAGAAGTGTGAGGTGGTACATTTTGGAAGGACAAACTCCAAGACAGTGTACAAAGTAAATGGCAGAATACTTGGTAGTGTGGAGGAGCAGAGGGATCTGGGGGTACATGTCCACAGATCCCTGAAAGTTGCCTCAGAGGTAGATAGGGTAGTTAAGAAAGCTTATGGGATGTTAGCTTTCAGAAGTTGAAGGATAGAATTTAAAAGTCACGATGTAATGATGTAGCTCTATAAAACTCTGGTTAGGCCACACTTGATGTACTGTGTCCAGTTCCGATCACTTCACTACAGGAAATATGTGTAAACTATAGAAAGTGTGCAGAGGAGATTTACAAGGATGTTGCCTGGATTGGGGAGCATGCCTTATGAGAATAGCTTTAGTAAACCTGGCCTTTTCTCCTTGGAGCGATGGAGGATGAGAGGTGGCCTGCTGGAGGTGTATAAGATGATGAGAGGCATTGATCATGTGGATCGTCAGAGGCTTTTTCCCAGGGCTGAAATGACTATCATGAGAAGCCACAGTTTTAGGGTGTTTGGAAGTAGGTACAGAGGAGATGTCAGGGGTAAGATTTTTACTCAGACAGTGGTGAGTGCGTGGAATGGGCTGCTGGCAATGGTGGTGGAGTCAGATACGATAGGGTCTTTTAAGAGACTCCTGGATAGGTACATGGAGCTTCGGAAAATAGAGAGCTATGGTAACCCTGGTTAATTTCTAAGGTAAGTGCATGTTTGTTACAGCATTGTGGGCCTAAAGCGTGTATTGCGCTGTCATTTTTCTATGTTCAATATATCCTCTACAAATTGATGTGTGTCTGTCTAAGAGCATCTGAACTGCCTGTATTGTATCTGCCTCCACCAACTCCCTTGACAGCACACTCTAGGCAGCCACTGCTCTCTACAATTTCCAATATCGTTATCCTTCAATATACCAATTTATGTGGAAAGTGTGCCCTCTAGTGTTAGACTGGGGGAAGGACACTGGCTGTCTGCTCTCTCTGCCTCTCATAATCTCATCACTGGGATGAGATGTCTGCAGGGATGGACGGAGGTAAGGTGTGGGACACCACTACGAGTGCAATGTACAGACGGTAATTCCAGGTGAGGCTTCCAATTCCCTACCTGGAGGTTGAAGAGAGCTTCTGGAGGATGTAGGAGCAGAATGAGGCCATTTGGCCCATTGACTCTACTGCTCCATTCAGTCAGGAGTTATACTTCTCAATTCCATCCTCCCACCTTCTCCTCGAGAGGAAAGAGTGGATATCGGACTGCTGGAATATGATACTGGATGTCTCCAGTTGTTGTCGTGATGGGAGATTTTGTTTTCCCAAATATCGATTGGCATCTCCCTAGAGTGAGGGGTTTAGATGAGGTGGAGTTTGTTAGGTGTGTTCAGGAAGGTTTCTTGACACAATATGTAGATAAGCCTACAAGAGGACTTGATTTGATATTGGGAAATGAACCTGGTCAGGTGTCAGATCTCTCAGTGAGAGAGCATTTTCGAGATAGTGATCATAATTCGATCTCCTTTACAACAGCACTGGAGAGGGATAGGAACAGACAAATAAGAAAAGTGTTTCATTGGAGTAAGGGTAATTATGAGGCTATCAGGCAGGACACTGGAAGCTTCAATTAGGAACAGATGTTCTCAGGGAAAAGTACAGAAGAAATGTGGCAAATGTTCAGGGGATATTTGTGTGGAGTTCTGCATAGGTACGTTCCAATGAGACAGGGAAGTTTTGGTTGGGTACAGGAACCGTGGTGTACAAAGGCTGTATTAAATCTAGTCAAGAAGAAAAGCTTACAAAAGGTTCAAAGAGCTGGGTAATGTTAGCGATCTAGAAGATTATATGGCTAAAGAGTGGTTGTATTCTGCATGTAGGTCGGTGACCAGTGGTGTGCCTCGGGGATCTGTTCTGGGACTCTTAATCTTCATGATTTTTATAAATGACCTGGAAGAGGAAGTGGAGGGATGAGTTAGTAAGTTTGCTGATGGAGGTGTTGTGGATAGTGTAGAGGGCTGTCAGAGGTTACAGCGGGACATTGATAGGATGCAAAACTGGGCTGAGAAGTGGCAGATGGAATCCAACCCAGATAATTGTGAAGTGGTTCATTTTAGTAGATGGCAGAATATAGTATTGGTAGTGTGGAGGATCAGAGGGATCTTGGGGTCCGAGTCCATAGGACACTCAAAGCAGCTGCGCAGGTTGACGCTGTGGTTAAGAAGGCATACGGTGTATTCGCCTTCATCAATCGTGGAATTGAATTCAGGAGGTACGAGTAATGTTGCAGTTGGTCAGGACCCTGTTCAGACCCCAGTTGGAGGACTGTGCTCAGTTCTGGTCGTCTCACTGCAGGAAGGATGTGGAAACCACAGAAAGAGTGCAGAGGAGATTTACAAGGATGTTGCCTGGATTGGGGAGCTTGGCTTATGAGAATACGTTGAGTGAACTCGGTCTTTTCTCCTTGGAGCGATGGAGGATGAGAGGTGACCTGATAGAGGTGTATGAGATGATGAGAGGCATTGATCGTGTGGATAGTCAAAGGCTTTTTCCCAGGGCTGAAATAGCTGCCACATGCGGGCACAGGTTTAAGGTGTTTCAGAGTAGGTACAGAGGAGATGTCAGGGTAAGTTTTTTACCAGAGAGTGGTGAGTTCGTGGAATGGGCTGCTGGCAAAGGTGGTGGAGGCGGATACGATAGGGTCTTTTAAGAGACTTTTGGATAGGTACATGGAGCTTAGAAAACTAGAGGGCTATGGGTAACCCTAGTAATTACTAAGGTAGGGACATGTTCGACTCAACTTTGTGGGCCAAAGTGCCTGTATTGTGTTGTAGGTTTTCTATTCTTCTATCTAAAACATAGTATCAAATTAAAAGCTAATTTGTACAAATTCACAAAGATTAGTGGGAGACCGCAGAATTGGGAAAACTTTAAAAAGCTACAGAAACAACTAAACAAGAAAGAAGGAAAGGGAAGATAGAGTATGAAAGTAAATTAGCACAAAATATAAAAACAGATAGCAAAAGTTTTTATAAATTATAAAGTGGAAGAGGGTGGCTAAAGTCAAGGTAGGTCCCTTGGAAGTCAAGAAGGGGAAATTGATATTGGGTGATAAGGAAATGGCTGAGGTATTGAACGACTATTTTCTGTTGGTCTTCACAGTGGAGGACATGTCTAATATGCCAAAGAAAGATGTTATGGACGAAATGGGAGGTGAGGTCCTCGATAAAATCACTGTCACTAAAGAGATAGTGATGAGCAAACTAGAGAGCCTGAAGGTAGATAAGTCCCCTGGTCCTGATGGGATGCATCCCAGGGTGCTCCACGAGGCAAGGGAAGAGATTGCTCAGCCTCTGGCTAGGATCTTTATGTCCTCGTTGTCCACAGGAATGGTACTAGAGGATCGGAGGGAGGCGAATGTTGTCCCCTTGTTCAAAAAAGATAGTAGGGATACTCCGAGTAATTATAGACCAGTGAGCCTTACGTCTGTGGTGGAAAAGCTGTTGGAAAAGATTCTTAGAGATAGGATCTATGGGCATTCAGAGAATCATGGTCTGATCAGGGACAGTCAGCATGGCTTTGTGAAGGGCAGATCGTGTCTAACAAGCCTGATAGAGTTCTTTGAGGAGGTGACCAGGCATATAGATGAGGGTAGTGCAGTGGATGTGATCTACATGGATTTTAGTAAGGCATTTGACAAGGTTCCCCACGGTAGGCTTATTCAGGAAGTCAGAAGGCATGGGATCCAGGGAAGTTTGGCCGGGTGGATTCAGAATTGGCTTGCCTGCAGAAAGCAGAGGGTCGTGGTGGAGGGAGTACATTTGGATTGGAGGGTTGTGACTAGTGGTGTCTCAGAAGGATCTGTTTTGGGACCTCTATTTTTCATGATTTTTATTAACGATCCGGATATGGGGGTAGGAGGGTGGGTTGGCAAGTTTGCAGACGACACAAAGGTTGGTGGTGTTGTAGATAGTGTAGAGGATTGTCGAAAATTGCAGAGTGACATTGATAGGATGCAGAAGTGGGCTGAGAAGTGGCAGATGGAGTTCAAACCAGAGAAGTGTGAGATGGTACACTTTGGAAGGACAAACTCCAAGGCAGAGTACAAAGTAAATGGCAGGATACTTGGTACTGTGGAGGAGCAGAGGGATCTGGGGGTACATGTCCACAGATCCCTGAAAGTTGCCTCACAGGTAGATAGGGTAGTTAAGAAAGCTTATGGGGTGTTAGCTTTCATACGTAGAGGGATAGAGTTTAAGAGAAACGATGTAATGATGCAGCTCTATAAAATTCTAGTTAGGCCACACTTGGAGTACTGTGTCCAATTTTGGTCACCTCATTATAGGAAGGATGTGGAAGCATTGGAAAGGGTACAGAGGAGATTTACCACGATGCTGCCTGGTTTCGAGAGTATGGATAATGATCAGACAGTAAGGGAGCTAGGGCTTTACCCTTTGGAGAGAAGGAGGATGCGAGGAGACATGATAGAGGTGTACAAGATATTAAGAGGAATAGACAGACTGGACAGCCAGTGCCTCTTCCCCAGGGCACCACTGCTCAGTACAAGAGGACATGGCTTTAAGGTAAGGGGAGGGAGTTTCAAGGGGTATATTAGAGGAAGGTTTTTCACTCAGAGTGATTGGTGCATGGAATGCACTGCCTGAGTCAGTGGTAGAGGCAGATACACTAGTGAAGTTTAAGAGACTGCGAGACAGGTATATGGAGGAATTTAAGGTGGGGGGTTATATGGGAGGCAGGGTTTGAGGGTCGGCACAACATTGTGGGCCAAAGGGCCTGTACTGTGCTGTACTATTCTATGTTTCTATGTTCTTTGCCCATTCTCCTAATTTGTTATTCTGCAGTCTCCCAGCTTCCTCAACACTACTCGCCCCTCAACCTATCTTTGTATCGTCCTTAAACTTGGCCAGAAAACTATCAATTCTGCCACGCAAATCATTCGCCTATACTGTGAAAAGAAGTGGTCCCAACGCCGGCCCCTGTGGAACACCACTAGTCCCTGGCAGCCAACCAGACAATGCTCCCCTTCAATCCCACTCTTCACCTCCTGCCAGTCATCCAATCTTCTGTCCATGTTAGTACCGTTCCTGTAATGAACTCCATCTGCCTCTCTCTGAACAACTTTCCATGCGATCTGTATCCATGACAACCTTCCTTTCTCTCCACAACACCACCAACTTGTGTTAGTCACAAACCTACCAATCATATCTCCAACATTCACAACTCAGGTTTTAACACTTTACACATGAGGTACCCTGTAGTAAACCACAGGCCAGTGTTCAAAGTAAACTTTAATATCAATGTGGACAATAGTTGTGGGTGCTGACCCGTGATAGACCGGGCCATATCCACTACTGTTTGTAGAATTTTCCATTCGAGGGCATTGGTGTTTTCATACCAGGCTGTGATGCAGCCGGTCAATATACTCTCCACCACACATCTATAGAAGTCTGTCACGCTGAATCTCTGCAAACTCATAAGGAAGTAGGGGTGCTGCCATGCTTTCTTCATAATTGCATTTATTTGTTAACTCAGGACAGGTCATTTGAAATAAAAACGCCTCGGAATTTAAAGTTGCTGACCCTCTCCACCTCTGACCTTCCGATGAGGACTGGCTCGACCCTCTGGTTTCCTTCCTACAAGGTCAATAACACCGGACAACAAAGAATTTGCTTCCTGAATACTTCTGGTGTACTTTATGGATTTTGGGCTGCTGATCAAACAAAATCACCATGAGATTTCCCTACCACTCACCATTTTTTAAAAATCACTTATATTTGCTATTTCAATTCATTATTCAAATCAATTAAAATGTTGCCCACAATGTAAAATGAAAAGTTCTCCATCGTGTCCAGGTATTCCTGGGCATGCTTAGGCAGGGTGGATGCTACAAGGCAGGACAGGTTTTCAAAAGGGAATAAAGCATCCCAGGAATGATGTGGAAGCATTGGAAAGGGTACAGACGAGATTTACCAGGATGCTGCCTGCTTTAGACAGTATGGATTATGATCAGAGATTAAGGGAGCTAGGGCTTTACTCTTTGGAGAGAAGGAGGATGAGTGGAGACATGATAGAGGTGTACAAGATATTAAGAGGAATAGACAGAGTGGACAGCCAGTGCCTCTTCCCCAGGGCACCACTGCTCAGTACAAGAGGACATGGCTTTAAGTTAAGGGGAGGGAAGTTCAAGGGGTATATTAGAGGAAGGTTTTTCACTCAGGATTTTCAGGAGTATTTGTGATTGCAGAATGTCTTACCAATGTTGCAACAACTACGATACTTTGTCACATTTGTGACGAGTATACACTAAGATCTCAAGGACGGAAATTGACTCCTCTTATTAAGAAAGCCTTTACTGTTCTTTGGGTGGAAAATTGGCGATTCAGACAAAGCCTGGGCTCCTCACGTCTGTTATACAACATGCACTGTCGATCGTAAAGCTTGGCTCGGAGGTGCTCGGAAGTCAATTCTGTGCTGTCCTGATGATATGGCGGGAGCAGAAGGATCACGTGACAGACTGCTACGTCCGTCTGACCAGCGTGTCTGGTGTCTCGGCTAAAAACAAGAAATCCATTGAGTGCCCCAATCTCCCTTCATCAACCTGCAGACACCCTCACACAAACACACAACCAAAACACACCCTCACACACAACCTATAACTTGTTGCCACAGATGGCTGTGGAAGCCAAGTCACTGGTTATATTTAAGGCAGAGATTGATGGATTGGTCAGGGATGAAGGGATATGGGGAGAAGGCAGGAGATTGGGGCTGAGAGGGAAAAATGGTTCAGCTATGTTGGAATGCTAGAGTAAATTTTCTCTCCATTTGGAAAATTGTCATTTCTTTGCCTATTCTCAGAATCAATCCAAGTCCTTCTGCACCCTCTCTCCTTCCACAATTCTACCTGTCCCTCCACATATCTCTGTATCATCCACAAACTTGGCCACAAAGCCAGCAATTCTATCAGCCAAATCACTGATATACAATGTACAGAGAAGTAGCCCCAAAACTGACCCCTGAGGAACGGCAGCCAATCAGAAAAGAACCTCTTAAATTCCCACTCTTTGCCCCCTTCCAATAGCCAAAGCTCTATCCATGCTCGTATTTCTCCTGAAATGCCATGCACTCTTGCTAAGCTCGCTTACCTTCATACTTCAACTTTTCCTTCCTTGTGGCTGTTGTAGTTGCCCTCTGTTGGTTTTTCGAACGTTTCCCAGTCCCACTTGGTGGTAAGTTTCACCTCACTAGGACCTTAAAGGAGACACATTTGCAAATTGATAGTCGATAGTGATTGGGTAATCAGGTAATGAACAGCAGCTAATAGAATGAAGTTGGGGTCAAGCAGGCTGGAGTCTTTGGAGTTGGGAGCTGAGAGGCTCTGGCGTGAAGAGGCTGAGTAAGTGACCCAGGTGTGGGGAGGGGGAGCAGTGAGAAGTCGCAGGTAAGACCTTCCTTAAGATGCTTTATTTTGCTGTTGACCTTTGACATTGTTTCAGTGCAGACAGGAAGGTAGTGTTGGATTAGAGTAACATTGTTCTTTTTCTTCCAGTTTGCTAATAATGTTTATATAATCACCTGTATGAGTAATTGTTCATTGAGTTTTCAGTAACAGTAGTACAGGTGATTCTGTACTTTTCCAGAAGCTCCTTTGCAGTGTGTGTCATACAATTGAACTTGACCAGTTGATAGGTTATTCTGTATCACTGGAAACTCTCAGTTTTTATCCGAATGTTTCTCCACTTGGTAATAAATGCAACTCTGCTGATGCCTCTTTAATTCATGTTTTGGTTTTGCCCTAAAATTGAAAAGTTTTGGCGGGAAATATTCCATACCTTCTCACAACTTTTTAGGGTCCAATTTGACCCAAATCCCCTGACCACCATGTTTGGTATTATTGCAAATGAAGATATAACTTTAAATACTCCTAACTTACAGGTTTTAGTTTTTACCTCTCTTTTAGCAAGGAGAACAATCTTACTTAAATGGAAGGAGTCTACCCCTCCTGCACATCTTCAATAGCTACGTGATATTACGTCTTATTTAAACTTAGAGAAGATCCGCTGCTCAGTCTTAAATTTGAAACAATCTTTTTATGATATCTGGGGATCTTTCCTAAATTACTTTTCCAATTTATAAAGCTTAACAGTGCACAGACTTTTATGTATATTTCTATCTTCTCTTCTTAAGCGAATATGTTTTTTTTTCTAATTTATCTATTATCATCCATCAGCTTTTTTCTTTGGTAGTTGGTAGGGGGTTGACTTTTTTATATAAAAAATTTCTTTTATGATGTATGACCTATCTTTAAATTTTTGATTACAGAGTGGTATACCTTTATGTGATATGCTATAACATTTTGATCAATTCTATTACAATATATGAATGTACACAATTTATGTTATGTATCACTCTGTAAATCTTGTTTTTTCTTCTGAATAAAAATATTGTGAAAAGAAAAGGACCAGCGGGAGGAAACTGTGAGCTCCAACTTGTGCCCATTCGACTGTTTCATTAAAATGGGCCCTTTTCTTTTTGTTTTACTTTACTAACCCTTTAGTCAAATGAAGAATTAAAGAGTTAAATCATTTAATTGTACTTGCTGTTATTTCGTGGTACTGATTTGTAACGGGGGAACAGATCACACAGCATCCACACGCACAAGAGGTTTTCCACCTCAGGTTTCTCTAGACTAACACTGTCAGCCGAACTTTCAGCACTCTGAAGATTAAAATAAATGATGCCCACAAAGCAGGAGAATGCTATAAGAAGATAGCAAAGCGTTTTCAGGTAGCTGTTTCCTTAGTTCGTGATGTAATTAAGAAATGGCAGTTAACAGGAATGGTGGAAGGCAAGTTGAGGTCTGGAAGACCAAGAAAACCTTCCAAGCAAACTGCACGGAGGATTGCTAGAAAGGTAACTCAAAACCCGTTTGACTGCAAAAAGACCTTCAGGAAGATTTAACAGACTCTGGAGTAGTGATGCACTGTTCTACTGTACAGTGACACCTGCACAAATATGACCTTCATGGAAGAATCATCAGAAGAAAACCTTTCCTGTGTCCTCACCACAAAATTCAGCGTCAGAAGTTTGCAAAGGAACATCTAAACAAGCCTGATGCATTTTAGAAACAAGTCCTGTGGACTCTGATGAAGTTAAAATAGAACTTTTTGACCGCAATGAGCAAAGGTATGTTTGGGGGAAAAAAGTGTAGAATTTCATGAAAAGAACACTTCTCCAACTGCCCTCTCCTCTCCACCCACCCCCCACCCCCCACTTGGGCTTGTGTTGCAGCCAGTGGCACGGGGAACATTTCACTGGCAGAGGGAAGAATGAATTCAATTAAATACTAGCAAATTCTGGCTACAGAAAGTGTTTATGAGCTGTGATACTTGCCAAAGGAGGTGTTACTAAGTACTGACCATGCAGGGTGCCCAAACTTTTCTTCGGGCCCTTTTTTTTTGTTATTTTGAAACTGTGAAAGATGGAAATAAAAAAGTAATCTTGCTTAAAATATTAAGGAAATGTGTCATCTTTAACCTTATGCCTTTTGGAAATCAGGTCATCTTTTACTCGCTTAACTATTCACAGTAACAGAAATTTTGACCAGGGGTGCCCAAACTTTTGCATGCCACTGTATATGGATTTCACCAAGACATTTGATAAGGTTCCCCATGCAAGGCTCATTCAGAAAGTAAGGAGGCATGGGATCCAAAGAGACCTTACTTTGTGGATGCAGAATTGGCTTGCCCACAGTAGGCAAAGTTTGGTTATAGATAGCTCGTACTCCTGCGTGGAGTTCAGTGACCAGCGGTGTGCTTCAGGGATCTGTTCTGGGACCCCTCCTTCTTGTGAATTTTATAAATGACCTGGATGAGGAAGTGGAGGGATGGGTTAGTACATTTGCTGATGACACAAAAGTTGGGGGTGTTGTAGACAGTGTGGAGGGCTGAATGGCGGGAGCTGCGAGAAGATTGCACGGCCCAAAAGTGAGGATCTTTGATGACGGATGTTGCCTTCTCAAGGCAGCTCCTCCTGTAGGTACTCCCAATGGTGGAACGGGAATGTGTGTGTGAGTGGGAGAGACGTACAGATCCTATGTCCAGGGAGCGGGAGCGGATCTGGTGTCAGATCTGGAAGAAGGGACCGAGTGTAGTGTATCTAAGTTTGCTGATGATGCTAAATTGAGTGTAAAAGCAAATTGTGCCGAAGATACAGAGAGTCTGCAGAGAGATATAGATAGGTTAAGTGAGTGGGCAAGGGTCTCGCTGATGGAATACAATGGTAGGTAAATGTGTAAATGCTTGGGAAGGGAAAATGGAAGAGCAGATTATTAGTTAAATGGGGAAAAATTACAGCATGGTACTGTGCACAGGGACTAGGGAGTGATTGTGCATGAATCACAAAAGGTTGGTTTGCAGGTGCAGCAGGCTATCAAGAAGGCAAATGGGATGTTGGCCTTCATTGCTAGAGAGATTGAATTTAAGAGCAACGAGGCTATGCTGCATCTGTACAGGGTACTGGTGAGGCCACACCTGGAGAACTGCGTGCAGTTCTGGTCTCCTTACTTGAGGAAGGATGGACTGGCTTTGGAGGTGGTGCTCACCAGGCTGATTCTAGAGATGAGGGGATTAGACTATGAGGACAGATTGAGTCGCTTGGGAATGTACTGACTGGAATTCAGAAGAAGGAGAAGACATAAAACAATCATCCATGAATAAATCATGAAAACATGTTATTCCTTAAAACAAAAGCTTGATCAATTGTAGATGGTTGGAAAAAAAAGTTAGTTACAATAGGAATTGACAAGATAAATTTATTCAATCCAAAATATTTATGAAATTGAAACCATATTTATATTGTATGTTTAACTATTGGATTAATCATTTGTTTATTCAATTTAGTAACTGCAAAGGGAAGCGCAGCTCCTAGAATAGAAGCCAATGAAAACCCCTGTAGAGAATCCCGCTCAAGGTTCATCCATCTTGGGGATTGAGTTTCATCCAGCTCATGTCCAAAATGTTAAATATCGAATATAAATTGCCCAATAATAAAATCTAAGATTTGGCAAAGCCAAACCGCCTTCCTTTTTTGATTTCTGTAAATATTTCTTTCTTAAGCTGGGATTTCTATACTGCCATATATATGAAGAAATTTTAGAATCAATAATATCAAAAAAAGATTTGGGAATAAAAATTGATACCTCCTGAAATAGTTACAGAAATGTAGGTAAAATAAACATCTTAATCGCATTAATTCTACCAATCAAAGATAAGGACATTGGGGACTATTTAGTAAACAGTTGTTTAACATGATCAATTAAAGGTAAAAAAAAATTAACTTTTAGTAGATCCTTATACTTAGCAATTTTAACCCCCAAGTAAAATAATCAGTAACCAATCTAAATGGTGATTGTCTGTAAATTGGAACTTGCATATTTAATGGGAAAAGCACACTCTTATCAAGACTCAATTTGTAACCAGAAAATCTACTAAACTGGGCAAGTAGTGTTATAACTGCAGGAATGGATTTCTCCGAGTTAGAAATATATAACAGGTCATCTACATATAGTGATATTTTATGCGTCCCATTCCCCCGCATAATGCCAAATATATCAGGTAAATCATGAATAACAATTGCCAAGGGCTCCAAGGATATCAAATAGTAAAGGGCTAAAAGGACAGCCCTGTCTGGTACCTTGAAAAAGCCCAAAAGAAAGGGGATCTCTGATTATTGGTTAATACAGCAGCCAAGGGTATAACATTTGAATCCAAGATGAACTAAAATTAAATTTCTCAAGTATATTAAATAATCCCATTCATGTCTATCAAATGCCTCCTCGGTGTCAAGCGAAATAACACATTTTGAAGTATTAGATGACGTAGTGTATACAATGTTCATTAACCTCCTAATGTTAAAATGTGAGTAACGATTTTTAATAAATCCTGTCTGATCCTCAGAAATAATTTGAGGCAATACCTTCTCTAATCTAATTGCTAATATTTTGGAAAAGATCTTAGAATCCACATTCAACAAAGATATAGGCCGGTATGATGCACATTCAGTGAGGTCTTTATCTTTTTTAGGAATTAAATAGATGCTTCATAAACGGATTGTGGTAATTTACCTACTAATAAAGCATCTTTAAACATTCTGCATAACCAGGGAGAGAGTAAATCTCAAAAAGTTTTTTAAAATTTCAGCTGTATATCCATCTGGGCCAGGTGCTTTACCAGAATTTATTGAAAAAATTGCCTTCTTCAGTAATGGGTGCATCTAATGCAAAACATTCATGAACTGGTAATTTCAGAATATTTAATTTCCTTAAAAAAAATCATGCATTATAGTAGGATCATCCAGAAATTCTGATTGGTATAAATTAGTATAAAATTCTTGAAAAGATTTATTAATTTCATCATGGTTAACCGACAAAGTACTGTCCCGTCTACGAACTTTATTAATCTGTCATTCCGCCAAAGCAGCTTTCAATTGTTTAGCCAATAATTTATTTGATTTATCACCATGTATATAAAATTGACTCCTAGATTTAAGTAATTGGTTTTCAATCAGAGATGTTATTAACAAGCTATGTTGTATCTGAAGTTCAACTCTCTCTGTAAAGCTCCAAATTGGGAGCAATAGAATATTATTTATCAACTTCTTTAATCTTATCAACCAATGTACGTATCTCACTATTAATTCGTTTATGAAATTAATATGAAATAATTTGTCCACGGATAAATGCTTTAGAGGTATCCCATAATATCCCACCAGAAATTTCTTCCGTTGAATTAGATGAAAGGAAAAATTCAATCTGTTCTTTAATGAAATTAACAAAATTTCAATCTTGAAGCAAGATAGAATTGAACCACCATTGTCTAGTACTAAAATTCACATCATTAAATTTAATTGATAATTTCAAAGGGCATGATCGGAAATGGCGATTGCATCATACTCACAGGTAGTAACAGACGAAACTAAACGAGAATCAATAAAGAAATAATCAATTCCAGAATAATTATGATAAATGTGAGAAAAGAAAGAGAACTCTTTTTCATTAGGATGTAAAAACCCTCCAAATTTCTAAAATTCCTGAGTCAACTAAAAAGGAATTAATAAAGGTAGTGTAGCGGTGTGCTACACGCAGCGCTAAAATAACGACACGGAGTCGGTAAACTGCAATCAAAGAATATTTTATTCGAACTTCACAGCCTTGCTTTAAAGCCTCCCTCATCCCGCCCTCCCCGGGCGCGGATGCTCCAAGAGACACGTACTCACAAACCCCCGCAGGCTTTTCTCCCTTTGTTGCGGACCTGGCCTTTGTGCCTGCACGCTGGCTAATTGTGAGCTGGTTCGAGTGTGCTAGGAAATGGGTCGCCACATAACACCCCCCCCCCCCCCGGAACCGGCGATACACCCCCCAATGTCCACAGTCTGGGCCGGACCCTGTTTGGGAGGTCGGCCTCGGCGCCGCGGTGCCGGAAACTCGACCGGTTGCGCCAGGTCCACGTGGGCCGGTTTGAGTCGGTCCACCGTGAAAACCTCCTCTCTCCCCCCAACGTCCAGCACGAACGTGGACCCGTTGTTCCGGAGCACCGTGAACGGCCCCTCGTAGGGCCGTTGCAGCGGTGGCCGATGCCCGCCCTTTCGTACAAACACGAACTTACAGTTCTGCAGGTCTTTGGGTACGCAGGTCGGGTTCTGCCTATGCTGCAAAGTGGGTATGGGGGCCAGGTCACCGAGCCTCTCGCGTAGTCTGCCCAGGACCGCTGCGGGTTCTTCCTCTTGCCCCCTTGGGGCTGGTATGAACTCCCCGGGGACAACCAGGGGTGCGCCGTACACCAACTCGGCCGATGAGGTGTGCAGATCGTCTTTGGGCTCCGTGCGGATGCCGAGTAGGACCCAAGGAAGCTCGTCCACCCAGTTAGCTCCTCGCAGGCGGGCCATGAGAGCCGACTTTAGGTGACGGTGTAAACGCTCCACTAGTCCGTTCGACTGTGGGTGGTAGGCAGTGGTGTGGTGCAGCTGAGTCCCCAAAAGGCTGGCCATAGCTGACCACAGGCTGGAGGTGAACAGGGCGCCTCTGTCGGAGGTAATGTGGGCCGGTACACCATAGCGGGACACCCAGGCGGCGATCAGTGCCTGGGCGCAAGATTCGGAGGTGGTGTCGGTGAGCGGGATCGCCTCTGGCCATCTTGTGAACCGGTCCACGATAGTCAGGAGGTGCCGCGCTCTGCGCGACACTGGCAAGGGGCCCACGATATCCACATGAATGTGGTCGAAACACCGGTGGGTGGGGTGGAACTGCTGTGGCAGGGCTTTGGTGTGCCGCTGCACCTTGGCCGTCTGGCAGTGCATGCACGTTCTGGCCCATTCACTGGCCTGCTTGCGGAGTCCGTGCCAAACGAACCTGCTGGAGACCATCCGGACGGTAGTGCGGATGGAGTGGTGCGCTAAGTTATGAATGGAGTTGAAAACACGTCGCCGCCAAAGTGCCGGGACGACGGGATGGAGCTGGCCGGTGGCGACGTCACAGAGTAGGGTCCTCTCACCTGGGCCTACGGGGAGGTCCTGGAGCTGCAAACCGGAGACTGCGGTTCTGTAACTCGGGATATCCTCGCCTGCCTGCTGCGCCTCTGCCAGCGCCTCAAAGTCTACCCCTTGGGAAAGGGCGTGAATGTTAGGGTGAGAGAGCGCGTCCGCCACGACATTGTCCTTACCCGAGACGTGCCGGACGTCCGTCGTGTATTCAGAGATGTAGGACAGATGGCGCTGCTGGCGGGACGACCAGGGATCGGACACCTTCATGAACGTAAAGGTAAGCGGTTTGTGGTCCGTGAACGCGGTGAAGGGCCTGCCTTCTAAGAAGTACCTGAAATGCCGGATTGCCAGGTATAGCGCCAACAGCTCCCGGTCGAAAGCACTGTATTTGAGCTCGGGTGGCCGCAGGTGTTTGCTGAAAAACGCCAGGGGTTGCCAGCGGCCCTCGATGAGCTGCTCCAGTATCCCACCGACTGCCGTGTTAGATGCGTCCACTGTGAGGGCGGTAGGGACGTCCATTCTGGGGTGCACTAGCATCGCGGCGTTCGCCAAGGCTTCCTTCGTTTGAATGAAAGCGGCGGTGGACTCCTCGTCCCAGGTAATGTCCTTGCCCAGACCGGACAGCAGGGCGAACAGGGGGCGCATGATCCTGGCAGCTGAAGGGAGGAAGCGGTGGTAGAAATTGACCATACCTACGAATTCCTGAAGGCCTTTGACCATGGGGGGTCGGGGGAAATGGCGGACCGCATCTACCTTAGCGGGCAGAGGGGTTGCCCCGTCTGTGGTAATCCTGTGGCCCAGGAAGTCAATGGTGTCGAGCCCGAATTGGCATTTGGCCGGGTTGATTGTTAGACCGTAGTCATTCAGCCGGGCATAGAGTTGATGGAGGTGGGACAGATGCTCCTGACGACTGCTGCTGGCTATGAGGATGTCGTCCAAATAGATGAATGCGAAGTCCAGGTCGCGTCCCACCGCGTCCATTAACCGCTGAAACGTCTGTGCGGCATTCTTCAGGCCGAACGGCATGCGGAGGAACTCGAAAAGGCCGAACAGGGTGATGAGAGCCGTTTTGGGGACGCCGTCCGGATGCATCGGGATTTGATGGTATCCTCGGATGAGGTCTACCTTGGAGAAGATCCGTGCGCCGTGCAGGTTTGCTGCAAAGTCCTGAATGTGCGGCACAGGGTAGCGGTCCGGTGTGGTAGCCTCGTTCAGCCTGCGGTAGTCGCCGCATGGTCTCCAGCCCCCTGTCGCTTTGGGCACCATGTGCAGGGGGGAGGCCCATGAGCTGTCGGACCACCGGATGATCCCCAATTCCTCCATCCTCTTGAACTCCTCCTTCGCAAGTCGGAGCTTGTCCAGGGTAAGCCGCCGAGCGCGGGCATGGAGGGGTGGTCCTTGGGTCAGGATGTGGTGCTGTACGCCGTGTCGGGGCATGGCTGCCGTGAACTGCGGTGCCAGAACCGATGGGAAATCCGCCAGGACCCTGGTGAAGTCGTTGTCGGACAGCGTGATGGAGCTGAGGTGAGGGGCTGACAACTGGGCTGCACCCAGGGAGAACGTCTGAAAGGTCTCGGCATGGACCAGTCTCTTCCTGGGCAGGTCGACCAGTAGGCTGTGAGACCGCAAAAAACCCGCACCCAGAAGCAGTTGGGATACGGCGGCCAGTGTGAAGTCCCACGTGAACTGGCTGGAGCCGAACTGTAGCCGCACCGGACGGGTGCCATAGGTCCTTACTGTGCTGCCGTTCACGGCCCTCAGGGGGGGACCCGGTGCCCTGTTGCGGGTGTCGTAACTCGTCGGAGGTAAGACGCTGATCTCGGCACCGGTGTCGACCAAAAACCGGCGTCCCGACCTGCTGTCCCAAACATACAGGAGGCTATCCCAAAGGCCAGCCGCCTTAGCCATCAGCGGCGGCTGGTCCTGGCGTTTCCCGGGAACTGGCAGGGCGGGCGACAACGGCGGGCTTCTGCACCCCACCGCTGGTGGTAGAAACACCATTGTTTGTTGGGCTCCCCACTCCTGCCTCTGGGGTTAGGGGGCTCTGCGGCCGGGCCCGGACTGGTCTGCTGCTGGGAGCGTGGCCGGGTGATCAGTGCGATGGACGCCCCACTCACCTTCTTGGCGTTCCACAGCAAGTCCGCCCGGGCTGCCACCTTCCGGGGGTCACTGAAATCTGCGTCGGACAGCAGCAGGCATATGTCCTCAGGCAGCTGCTCTAGGAATGCCTGCTCAAACATGAGGCAGGGTGTGTGTCCGTCGGCCAGAGACAACATCTCATTCATTAAAGCTGATGGATGCCTGTCTCCTAAGCCATCCAGGTGCAGTAAACGGGCAGCTCGCTCGTGGCGTGAGAGTCCGAAAGTCCTTAGGAGCAGGGCTTTGAATTCCGTGTACTTGCCGTCCGCCAGGGGAGACTGTACGAACTCCGCAACCTGGGCCGCTGTGTCCTGGTCGAGGGAGCTCACCACGTAGTAGTAACGGGTGTCCTCCGAGGTTATCTGCCGAACGTGGAATTGGGCTTCTGCTTGCTGGAACCAAAGGTGAGGTCGTAGCGTCCAGAAGCTTGGCAGTTTCAACGAAACCGCATGAACAGATGCGGCGTCGGTCATCTCCGGTCCAAAAATCGTTTGGACCGTCAGGGTCACCAATTGTAGCGGTGTGCTACACGCAGCGCTAAAATAACGACACGGAGTCGGTAAACTGCAATCAAAGAATATTTTATTCGAACTTCACAGCCTTGCTTTAAAGCCTCCCTCATCCCGCCCTCCCCGGGCGCGGATGCTCCAAGAGACACATACTCACAAACCCCCGCAGGCTTTTCTCCCTTTGGTGCGGACCTAGCCTTTGTGCCTGCACGCTGGCTAATTGTCAGCCGGTTCGAGTGTGCTAGGAAGTGGGTCGCCACAGTAGCAGATTTGTTTGGAAGTACCTGATTGGGCGCAGACATATCCAACATAGGATTCAAACAGCAATTAAAATCTCTGACCATTATTAACCTATATTCATTTAATTTAGGAAGAGATATAAATAGCTGCTTAAAGAATTCAGGGTAGTCTGTATTTGCTGCATAAACATTAACCAAAACTACTTTTTGGTTATAGAGTAAACCAGTCATTAACAGAAATCTACCATAAGGATCTGAGATTATGTCATGACGAACAAATGAGATTGAAGGGTCTATAAAAATGTAAACACCTTTCACTTTGGTCGATGAGTTTGAGTGAAACTGTTGCCCTATCCAAAACCTTAAAAAAAATGCTAATTATCCTCCTTCCTCAAGAGTCTGCTGTGCAAAAATAATCTGAGCAGTCAATCTACGAAAAATTTTGAAAAACTTCTTCCGTTTAATTGGATGATTCAAACCATTCGTGTTCCATGAAACAAAGTTAATAATATTATCCATTTTCCTTAAATAAGCCATATGTTATGTAAAGGGTTAACCAAGTTGCATAGGAAACTCATGAACAAGGAAGTGGAAAAAAGTTTAAAGAGGAATGGAAAGTTAGAACAATACAGATATTTTTGTAATTTCAAGGCAGCCCAAAAGAAAACACAAAATACTCTGCAGATGCTGGGGTCAAAACAACACGTACAACACACTGGAGGAACTCAGCAGGTCGGGCAGCATCCGTGGAAACGAACAGTCAATGTTTCGGGCCGAGACCCTCATCAGGACTGAAAATGGAGGGGGCAGGGGCCCTATAACGAAGGTGGGTGGGAAGGAGAAGGCTGGTAGGTGCCAGGTGAAAAACCAATCAGAGGAAAGATCAAGGGATGGGGGGGGAAACAGGGAGGGGATAGGCAGGAAAGATGAAGAAGGAATGTAAGGGGACAGCACTGTGTCGTAGAAGGCGGCAGAATCATGAGAGAGTTGATAGGCAGTAGGAGGAGGAGGAGACAGAGTGAAACTGAGATGAGGGAAGGGAGAGGGAGGGAATTACTAGAAGTTGGAGAATTCAGTGTTCATACCAAGGGGCTGGAGGCTACCCAGACGGTATATGAGGTGTTGCTCCTCCAACCTGAGTTTGGCCTCATCATGGCAGTAGAGGAGGCCATGTATGGACATATCCGAATGGGAATGTGAAGCAGAGTTGAAGTGGGTGGCAACCGGGAGATCCTGTCTGTTGTGACGGACGGAGCGGAGGTGCTCGACGAAGCGGTCCCCCAATCTGCGTCGGGTCTCGCCGATGTAGAGGAGGCCGCACCGGGAGCACCGGATGCAATAGATTACGCCAACAGACTCACAAGTGAAGTGTTGCCTCACCTGGAAGGCTTGTTTGGGGCATTGAATGGTGGTAAGGGAGGAGGTGTAGGGACAGGTGTAGTACTTACACTTGCAGGGGCAAGTACCAGGTGGGAGATCTGTGGGGAGGGACGTGTGGACCAGGTAGTCGCGGAGGGAATGATTCCTGCGAAAAGCAGAGAGGGGTAGGGAGGGAAAGATGTCCTTAGTGGTGGGGTCCTGTTGAAGGTGGCGGAAGTTGCGGAGGATAATATGCTGGACCCGGAGGCTGGTGGGGTAGTAGGTGAGGAAAAGGGGGACACAGTCCCTGTTGCGGTGATGGGAGGATGGGGTGAGGGCCAAAGTGCGGGAAGTGGAGGAGAGGTGGGTGAGGGCATCATTCATGACGGCAGAAGGGAAACCATGATCTTTAAAGAATTTAGACATTTGAGGTGTCCTGGAATGGAAAGCCTCACCTGGGAGCAGATAGACAATAGGTGCAGAAGTAGACCATTCGGCCCTTCGAGCCTGCACTGCCATTTTGAGATCATGGCTGATCATCTACTATCAATACCCGGTTCCTGCCTTGTCCCCATATCCCTTGATTCCCCTATCCATAAGATACCTATCTAGCTCCTTCTTGAAAGCATCCAGAGAACTGACCTCCACTACCTTCCGAGGCAGTGCATTCCAGACCCCCACAACTCTCTGGGAGAAGAAGTTTTTCCTTAACTCTGTCCTAAATGACCTACCCCTTATTCTCAAACCATGCCCTCTGGTACTGGACTCTCCCAGCATCTGGAACATATTTCCTGCCTCTATCTTGTCCAATCACTTAATAATCTTATACGTTTCAATCAGATCCCCTCTCAATCTCTTTAATTCCAGCGTGTACAAGCCCAGTCTCTTTAACCTCTCTGCGCAAGACAGTCCAGACATCCCAGGAATTAACCTCGTGAATCTACGCTGCACTTCCTCTACAGCCAGGATGTCTTTCCTTAACCCTGGAGACCAAAACTGTACATAATACACCAGGTGTGGTCTCACCAGGGCTCTGTACAAATGCAAGAGGATTTCCTTGCTCTTGTACTCAATTCCCTTTGTAATAAAGGCCAACATTCCATTAGCCTTCTTCACTGCCTGCTGCACTTGCTCATTCACCTTCAGTGACTGATGAACAAGGACTCCAAGATCTCTTTGTATTACTCCCTTAGCCAACTCTACACCGTTCAGATAATAATCTGCCTTCCTGTTCTTACTCCCAAAGTGGATAACCTCACACTTATTCACATTAAGCGCCATCTGCCAAGTATCTGCCCACTCACCCAGCCTATCCAAGTCACCCTGAATTCTCCTAACATCCTCATCACATGTCACACTGCCACCCAGCTTAGTATCATCAGCAAATTTGCTGATGTTATTTTCTATGCCTTCATCCAAATCATTAACATAAATGGTAAACAGCTGTGGTCCCAATACCGAGCCCTGCGGCACCCCACTAGTCACCACCTGCCATTCCGAGAAACACCCATTCACCGCTACCCTTTGCTTTCTATCTGCCAACCAGTTTTCTATCCATGTCAATGCCTTCCCCCCGATGCCCTGAGCTTTGATTTTACCCACCAATCTCCTATGTGGGACCATATCAAATGCCTTCTGAAAATCGAGGTACACTACATCCACTGGATCTCCCCCGTCAAACTTCCTGGTTACATCCTCGAAAAACTCCAAACAGATTAGTCAAGCATGATTTATCCTTGGTAAATCCATGCTGGCTCGGCCCAATCCTATTACCGCTATCTAGATATGCCACTATATCATCCTTAATAATGGACTCTAGCATCTTTCCCACCACTGATGTCAGGCTGACAGGTCGATAGTTCTCTGTTTTCTCCCTCCCTCCTTTCTTAAAAAGTGGGATAACATTAGCCATTCTCCAATCCTCAGGAACTGATCCTGAATCTAAGGAACATTGGAAAATGATTACCAATGCATCCGCAATTTCCAGGGCTACCTCCTTTAGTACCCTAGGGTGCAGACCATCTGGACCTGGGGATTTGTCAGCCTTCAGTCCCATCAGTCTTCTCATCACCGTTTCCTTCCGAATGTCAATCTGTTTCATTTCCTCTGTTACCCTATGTCCTTGGCCCATCCATACATCTGGGAGATTGCTCGTGTCTTCCTTAGTGAAAACAGATCTAAAGTACTCATTAAATTCTTCTGCCATTTCTCTGTTTCCCATAACAATTTCACCCAATTCATTCTTCAAGGGCCCAACATTGTTCTTAACTATCTTCTTTCTCTTCACATACCGAAAAAAGCTTTTGCTATCTTCCTTTATATTCCTGGCTAGCTTGCGTTCGTACCTCATTTTTTCTCCCCGTATTGTCTTTTTAGTTAAGTTCTGTTGTTCCTTAAAAACTTCCCAATCATCTGTCCTCCCACTCACCTTAGCTCCGTCATATTTCCTTTTTTAAAAAAAATACTATGCAGTCTCTGACTTCCTTTGTCAACCACTGAGGCCCCTTTCCCCCCTTTGAATCCTTCCTTCTCCGGGGGATGAACTGATTTTGCACCTTGTGCATTATTCCCAAGAATACCTGCCATTGCTGTTCCACTGTCTTTTCTGCTAGGCTATCCGTCCAGTCAACTTTGGCCAGCTCCTCCCTCATGGCTCCATAGTTTCCCTTGTTCATCTGCAACACTGACACCTCCGAGCTGCCCTTATCCTTCTCAAATTGCAGATAAAAGCTTATCATATTGTGATCACTACCTCCTAATGGCTCCTTTACTGCGAGATCACTTATCAAATCCTGTTCATTACATAACACTAAATCCAGAATAGTCTTGTCCCTGGTCGGCTCTCGTACAAGCTGTTCCAAGAATGCATCCCGTAGGCACTCTACAAACTCCCTATCCTGGGGTCCAGCACCAACCTGATTCTCCCAGTTCACCTGCATGTTGAAATCCCCCATAATTACTGCAACATTACCTTTGCCACATGCCAATGTTAACTCCCTATTCAACTTGCACCCAATATCCATGCTACTGTTTGGTGGCCTGTAGACAACACCCATTTGGGTCCTTTTGCCCTTACTGTTCCTCAGTTCTATCCACACAGACTATACTTCTCCTGACCCTATATCCCCCCTTGCAAAGGACTGAATCTCATTCCTCACCAACAGGGCCACCCCACCCCCTCTGCCCACATTTCTGTCCCTACGATAGCACGTATACCCTTGTACATTCATTTCCCAGGTCTGATCTCCCTGCAGCCACGTCTCCGTTATCCCAACAACATCATAGTTACCCATTCGCACCTGGGCTTCAAGCTCATCCGCCTTATTTCTGACACTTTGTGCATTCAGATATAGAATTTTTAACCCATTTCTCCTCTCTCTGTTTGAATCGCTGCCTATTGTGCTTAACCCAGCTCTCTGAACTCCCATCGGGCTATACGGCCCTAGAATTTTGTTGTCCTTCCTACATTTACTTATTCTTTCAACACATTTAACTCCATGTTCCGTCAGACCATCCCTCTATACACGAGTCCTCCTTATCACTTGTTCCGCCCCACCTTCCTCTACTACACACTTAATATTCCGGAACCGTGTAGTCCCCACCTGTCCTTTATTCTTCATCTCGCTATCCTTTTTCACATTCTGGATCCCCGACCCCTGCAAATTTAGTTTAAACTCCCCCCAAGAAGCTCTGGCAAACTTCCCTGCAAGAATGTTAGTACCGCTCCAGTTCAGGTGTAAACCGTCCCTTCGGAACAGATCCCACCTTCCCTGGAACAAAGCCCAATTATCTAAAAACCTGAAGCCCTCCCTCCTGCACCATCCTCTCAGCCACGTATTAATCTGTATAATCTTTCTGTTCCTTGCCTCACTCGCACGTGGCACAGGTAGCAATCCTGAGATTGTTACCCTGGAGGTCCTGCTCTTCAGCTTCGCACCTAACTCCCTGAACTCCCTACGCAGGACCCCCTCACTCATCCTACCCACATCATTGGTCCCTACATGGACCACAACATCTGGATTCTTGCCCTCCCTCTCGAGAGTAACCTGCACCCGATCTGAGATGTCTCGGACCCCGGCACCAGGGAAGCAACATACCATCCGAGACTCCCGATCTTCCCCACAAAATCTCCTATCTGCCTCCCTGACTATAGAATCCCCTATCAATACCGCTCTCTTCTCTTCCCTCCTCCCCTTCCTAGTCGAGGGTCCAACCTCAGTGCCAGAGACAGGACCACTGCAGTTTGTTCCTGGTAGGTCATCCCCACCAACAGTATCCAATTATACTTATTGTTGATGGGAACGGCCACAGGGGTGCTCTGCTCTCTCTGTCTGCTCCCCCTGCCTCTCTTGACTGTCACCCATTTGCCTACCTCCTGTCTTTTCGGTGTGACTACCTCCCGATACCTCTTATCTATCTCTGCCTCCCGAATGATCCGTAGTTCATCCAGCTCCTGCTCCAATTCCCTAACTCGGTCTGATAGGAGCTGCAGCTGGATGCACCTTTTGCAGGTGTGGTCATGAGGGACAACTGTGTTAACCCTGACCTCCCACATACTGCATACGGAGCACACCACTGCTCCAACTGTCTCCCCCATTACCTGATCCCAGATTAGTCAGAATAAATGAAAAGCAAGCTTCTTGTCGAAGCCCGCTGAGCCAAAGCCCAGCACTCTGCTCCTGCGCACTCCGCTGCTCGCACCGACACTGGCAAAGAGAGAGAGGAACTGGGAATAGGGAGTGGCATTTCTGCATTTGGCAGGGTGGGAAGAGGTATAATCAAAGTAGTTATGGGAGCCAGTGGGTTTATAGAAGATGTCAGTGGACAGTCTGTCTCCAGAGATGGAGACAGAGAGATCGAGAAAGGGGAGAGAAGTGTCCGAGATGGAACAATTGAATTTGAGGGTTGGGTGGAAGTTAGAGGCAAAGTCGATGAAATTGACGAGCTCAAAAGCAAACTACTTAACTAAAGAAGACCCCTCCCCCAAAGCCAGGAAACTATGAGACCCGCCCCAAACTCCATCTCTCCATGGCAAGTCTCCAAATTTTAAAGAAAAAAAATCACCCATAGTCAAAACAATGCCAGACACCAGCTAAGTAAAAAAAACTTTATACACCATCTTAGAAAACAAGGTCTTAAGAATTAAATCAGAATACAATCTGCATATTAATTAATCACCAAGTCAAAATGTTAATACTTTCCTAAAACTAATAACTAAAAATAAAAAGGCTTAGTAATAAATAAAAGGAAAGAGAACTTTAATATAGAGCAGACATAAACCAAAACAAAGTATTTAAAACCTCAGCCCAAGGGCACGACTGCACAAACTTAAAATGTCCGAATCTGTAAGCTGATTGTTAACTAATAAACCTGTGAATCTGTGGAATTCTCTGCCCAATGAAGCAGTGGAAGCTCCCTCAGTAAATATATTTAAGATGAGGTTGGATGGATTTTTGCATAGTTTGGGGGATTAAGGGTTATGGGGAAAAGGCAGGTAGGTGGAGATGAGTTCATGACCAGATGGACATTATCTTATTGAATGGCGGAGCAGGCTCGACGGGCCAGAGGGCCAACTCCAGCTCCTTCTCACGTTCCTACGTAAACGAGACGGCTCCGCTCTCTGTCGACTTCAGTCGATAGGCGGGAGGGCGGATGGGAGAAACGACAAACAAGTAGAATTGAGTTAAACCGCGGAGAGGCTAAATTCACGGCACACACGTACTCGTTCTCTGGGTTCGGGACACGGTAGCGCTGAACTTACCCGCTCCTCCTCCAGTGAACAGCATCATCTCACTGCCCCGTGGTAGCCGACAGAGTGGGGAGATTTCAATCCAAATCCCACTGGCCGGAGGGAAAGGTACGAGGGAGGAGTGAGCTGGAAAGTCGGGAGAACAACAGTCACAAGAAGCAGAACCAGCTCTCTTCTGCTTCCGAACCCGGAAGCGAGTCGGATTATATGGTGATGAGTCACGTGGCCCTCGTGAACATTTTAACACTGGCACTGACAGTGGCACGTGATGCACAAGATGCAACCGAGCGATTTCGCAGAAGATACCTTGGAATTAAACCCTGCCTTTTTGACTTCACAGGATCATTCCTTTGCTGAATGTGCTCACTCAGAGTATCAGATCAGATGGAGGAGACTGTGACTGCCAAGGGAAGGTATGTAGGGTCCGGGACGGGAATGCGTTGTGTTGGCGATAGAGGAGTAGGGGTTTCAACCTGAGGAGGGATAGTGACTACCGTTTGGAACGGGGGTCGGAGGCAACTCGGGATCCCAGCGAGGGGAATGTGGGCATACATTGCCTGTTGCGATGCGAAACTGGAGACGGGAAATGGTACATAGAACAAAACAGGGTTAAAAGGGGCTGAACTAATTAAACCCCCAACTAATTAAATCCCCGCCTGACTAAACCTGTGACTATCCCGGCCGCTCTCCCCCCCCCCCCCCTCCACCCGTTTATTCCTCTTGTTCTCCTAATTCCCTTTTCCCCGTGTTTCTCGAGATCCGCTGTCTGTGAGTCTGAGTCTGTCTGTGCGTGTCAGCGCGGCGGGCAGAGCGTCCCTTTGGTTCTCCCGGGCTTCCTGATTGCGGCGCCCGTGAATCTCATATAAACGGCAGCATAAATATACTGGCTTTCCATCCACTCATCGCCAGATCGTTGCTTCAGCCAGTGTGACTCCGATTTCTGCGGCTTTTTCTCTGTGTGCTTCTTATTTCTGCGGCTCTTTTCCTGTGTGCTTCTTATTTCTGCGGCTCTTTTTCTCTGTGTGCTTCTTATTTCTGCGGCTCTTTTTCTCTGTGTGCTTCTTATTTCTGCGGCTCTTTTCCTGTGTGCTTCTTATTTCTGCGGCTCTTTTCCTGTGTGCTTCTTATTTCTGCGGCTTTTTCTGTGTGCTTCTTATTTCTGCGGCTCTTTTCCTGTGTGCTTCTTATTTCTGCGGCTTTTTCTGTGTGCTTCTTATTTCTGCGGCTCTTTTCCTGTGCCTTTTACTACACGCCCCCCCCCCCCCGCCAGCTGACTCCTCCTGTGGCTCCTCCCACAGACTGTAGCTCCTCCCACAGACCCCGGTATAAAGGCGATTGGAGGCACAGACCCTTCCTCAGTCTCCAGGATGTTGTGTGGTGGTCGCTTGCTGTTGACGGTGCTTTCTTCCAGCCAATAAAAGCCTACCTTAGCTCACGTCTCCGAGAGTTATTGATGGTGCATCACCCTGCGTCTCTTTTGCCCCTCTTGCTCATTCCCTCTGCCCGCCCCCCCACCTCTCTCGCTCCCATAAACATCATCAGGGTCTCCTCAGCTTGCACCAACGCGACTTCTCCCTGTAACTCGTGCCCCCTGTTCTCCCACGCTATCCACAACGCGAATCCACCCACCCACATTTTTATCCAGGTCATTTGGAGATCCCAGTATTAATCCCTGCAGAACACCTCTAGTCGAAGACCTCTGGAGACAATCAACCACCCCCTGCTCTCTTCTGTGGGGCAACACCATTCTGAATCCAAATGGTAAATTCTTGCATCCTAATCTTCTGGATGACCCTCCCATGAGGGGTTTGCCAAATGACTTACTGAAATCCAGGTAGAGAACATACACGCTCCAACTTTGTCAATCATCTTCATCGCCTCCTTCAAAAATGCAGTAACCTCAGTGAGACTCAATTTCCCCGACACAGTACCAGGCTGACTGTCCCTAATTAGGCCACGGTTACACAGAAACATTTCAGATCAGTGTGAGCATTGGGAGGGAATAGAAAACTGGTTAGACTGGTTCCGAACTCAAACTCTGGGTGCTGTTGACAGTTCCTGTCTGAGGTGGGATCAGATTATCAAAGTTCACTCCTCACCTCAACCTTTCTTCCACCTCAGGTCCATCGCAGTCTGTGTGTGGTTGGTCATGGTCGGAATTGCTGCTGGTAAGTAGGGTAGGGTCACACTGTGTGGAGGGAGATTCTCCTTTTGTCCAGGGTGGAGAGAGCTTTACTGTGTGTCTGTTCACTGTCCCATCACACACTCCCAGGGTAGAGGGAGATTCTCCTTTTGTCCAGGGTGGAGAGAGCTTTACTATGTGTCCGTTCACTGTCCCATCACACACTCCCAGGGTAGAGGGAGATTCTCCTTTTGTCCAGCGTGGAGAGAGCTTTACTGTGTGTCCGTTCACTGTCCCATCACACACTCCCAGGGTAGAGGGAGCTTCACTCTGTATCTAACCCCAGGGGTACATGATGGGATGCTGTAGAGGGAACTATGTCTAACCCTGGGAGTGTGCGATGGGACAGTGTTGATGGAGATTCACTCTGTGTCTGAGCCTGGGGGGGTGTGAGGGGATGGTGTGGGGGGAGCTTCACTCTGTGTCTGACCCCGGGAGTGTGTGAGGGGAGCTTCACTCTGTGTCTAACCCCAGGGGTACATGATGGGATGCTGTAGAGGGAACTATGTCTAACCGTGGGAGTGTGTGATGGGACAGTGTTGATGGAGATTCACTCTGTGTCTGAGCCTGGGGGTCTGTGAGGGGATGGTACGGAGGTGAAGGTGGGGAAGTGAGGATGACTCCCCCCAACCCCAGTAACCAGGGACGCTCTTCTACCGACAGGTCAGCGTGGCATCTGCCGTTTCACTCGGGATACCAGCTCTCTCAGCTGCCCCTGCCTCCCGAATGCTGGGCAAAGCCTGCACCTTCGCAGCCTCCGAGGACCTGTCTGGGACATCTGCATCAAGGGCAACGGAGACAGACTGTGCTGTCGGAACAGCAGCCAGGCCTGGGTAGATGCCGGCCGTGTTAAACTGATCTACAGCTGGATTATCCACTACACTGTCTACTGTGAGATCGGCTTCGGCTTGTCAGGTAAGTGGCAGGGAGAGGTGAGTTGTGTACAGTGAGAACCCAGTAGTCTAGGACCCCACTATTCTGAGGATTTTTCATCTGGAAATGTTTCTTTTGCCTCCCACCACATCACGAGAACCTGTAGTTTCCTGTGGTGCTCTCTGACTTGGAACTGTTCGTTAAACACCCAACCACCCCAATCCTTTCTATCTACACAATGTCCATATCAGTCCTTTCTCAGTACGTTAATGTGTCTACCTAAGAACTTCTCAATTGGTTCTATCATGTCCATCTCCACCACAACCCTGGCAGCTCATTGCAGGCACACAGCACTTGCCAGTCTTGGATAAACGTGTGCATACAAGTGTTGGACATTTAGATATGGTGGAAGAGACAATGCACCTCTGATCCTCATAAACTCATCAGTGTCCTCCATCTCAGTTGTTCCAGAGAAAACAATCCAAGTTTATCCATTCTTCCCCCCCCCACCCCCCAGCAGGTTGAGACTCGTTTCCTTGGTGTGTAGGGGGCTGGGGTTTGACCTTGCAAAGTTCAGTGGAAAGTTATTACCAAGGTACACGTGTACCACCAGATACCACTTTGAACTTGTTTTCTTGAAGGCATTAACAGAAATACAATAGAATCACTGAGAAACTATACACAGATACTGATAAAACAACCAATATACAAAAGATAAACTGCAAGTACGAAAGAAATACAATGAGTAAATAATACTGAGCAACCCACACAAAATAGCGGCGGTATTCCCTTCTGCCGCCTGCGTGGGATGATGAGTCTATCGGGACCCTGAGGACTTGTGGAAACTGTGTGGTGGTTTCTTTCGAACTTGTAGTCTTTTTACTGTGCCCATGGTCTGTTTTTTTTTATCAATTATGTTATAGTTTCCACTGTTGTAACTATATTTTGTAACTGTGGTTTTGTGCAGGTCTTGTAGCTTTAGTTTTTGGTTTGTTGGGTGGTAGAGTTGGTCTCCTGACTTGGTGTGTCTGGGTCATCTTGTTTTGTCTGGTGGATTTGGAGCTCCTTTCTGGGGAACGCACTAAGATGGCAGCGCGATATTAATACGCAGCAGCCTCTCCGGACTCTGGATTGGGGATTGCCGATGTTATGTGGATTTTCTGGTGTAGTCTGTTTTGTCGTGTGCTTTTGTGATATCATTCTGGAGGAACGTTGTTTCATTTTTTAACTGCATTGCTGTTGTGGTTTCTAAATGACAATAAACCAAAATTCAATTCAACAATGCCGAAGGAACTCAGCTGGCCAGGGAGCGTCCATGGAGAAGAATGAACAGTGGGCATTTCGGCCAAGACCTTCTGTCAGGATTGAGAAGGAAGAGGAGAAATCAGAGTAAGAAGCTGGGAGGGGAGAAGGAAGTACAAGGTGGCAGGTGATAGGTGAAGCCAAGGGGGGGGGAGGGTGAAGTAAAGAGCTGGGAGGTTGATGGGTGAAAGAGATAAAGGGCTGGAGAGGGGGTATCAGATCGGAGAGGATAAAAGACCATGGAAGAAAGAGAAGGGGGGGAAGATCCAGAGGGATGTGCTGGGCAGGTAAGGTGAGAGAGGGGAATGGGAATGATGAAGGGAGGAGGACGGGGGGGAGGCAATTACCAGGTTCAAGAAATCGATGTTCATGTCATCAGGTTGGAGGCTACCCAGATGGAATACAAGGTGTTGTTCCTCCAACCTCAGTGTGGCCTCATTGTGGCAATGGAGGAGGTAATGGACCGGAATGGGAAGTAGAATTGAAATGGATGGCCAACGGGAAATGCTGCTTTTAATGGCAGTCAGAGCATAGGTGCTCAATGAAGTAGATTCCCAATCTACGTTGGGCCACCCTGGTATACAGAAGGCCACGCAGGGAGCACTGGATACTGGATAGACTCACAGGGAAATTGCACACATTTATGCCACTAGCGCACAAAGGAATCTAAACTGCACACAAGAGGTTGTCACTCTCAAGCTCATTGGCAAGTTAATTATGTTTCACGGATCTACACAATTACATTTCCTTTTCCATTTCTGATGCAGATGGTGTTTACGATGATTTTACTGCAGATTTTTAGAACTGGCTTATTTATACTGTTTTTATTGAAGAAATTCAGAAGACAAGTGGACAAGGGAGTCACATTTCACTGGAGGGAAAATGCGTTTGGTGGTGCTATCCTGTTGGAGATGGCGGATATTGGAGTATTATGTGCTGGATACAGACCCTTGTTGTTGGTGGGGATGAGAAACCCTAACCCTGATGCAGTGCCAGGAGGGCAAGTGTGCGCAACGTGGAAGAGATTTTGGGGAGGGCAGAGTTGATGTCATGAATGGAAGACCCTTTCTTTGAAGAAGGAGGACATCTCACTGTTTTGGAATGAAAAAGCCTCATCCTGAGAGCAGATCTGGCGGAGTCAGAGGAACTGGGAAAAGTGGAAGGCATTTTTTTTCAAGTGACAGGTTGGGAAGAAGTACAGTTCCAATAGCTGTGAGAGTCAGTGGGTTAAAAAGGATAGCAGTAGATACACTGTCTCCAGCGATCGGGAACAGGGAGGGAGGTGTCGGAAATGAACCAAGTAAATTTGAGGGCAGAGTGGAAGTTGGAGACAAAGTTGGTGAAATTGATGAACTCATTGTGGGTGCAGGAAGCAGCACCGATGCCGTTGTCTGTGCAGTAAGAAGAGTGGGGGAGTGATGTCGGCACGGAACATGAATCATACCACATAGCCGACAAAAAGTCAGTTATGGCTGGGACCCGTGTGATTACCCCTGGCTACACTGTGGGTTTGAAGGAAGGAACCAAAGCAGAAGTTGTTGAGGGTGAGGACCAGTTCTGCCTGATTGAGGAGTGGTGTTGGAGGGGATCTGCTTGGGTCTGGTGTCCAAAAAGAAATGGAGAGCTTTACGGCCCTTCTGATGGGGAGGACAGAAGTGTTTAGGGACCGGATATCCACAGAGGAAATGAGATGATCAGGACGAGAGAACATAAGTCACTGAAAAGATCGAGACAGTGTGAAGCGTTACAGATGTAGGTGGGAAGAGACTGAACCAAGGGGGATAAAACAGAATCGAGGTATGCAGATATGAGTTCAGAGGCAGGCAGAAACAAGAGTCTACCTGGACAGTCAGGTTTGTGGATCTTGGGTAGGAGGTGGAAATGAGAGTGCAGGGTAAGGCAGTGGTTGGGAGATCCCCAGAATCGATGAGGTCAATAGACAATAGGTGCAGGAGTAGGCCATTTGGCCCTTTAAGCCAGCGCCACCATTCAATGTGATCATGGCTGATCATCCATAATCAGTATCCCGTTCCTGCCTTCTCCCCATATCCCTTGACTCAGCTATCTTTAAGAGCTCTATCTAACTCTTCTTGAAAGCATCCAGAGAATTGGCCTCCACTGCCTTCTGAGGCAGAGCATTCCATAGATCCACAACTCTCTGGGTGAAAAAGTTTTTCCTCAACTCCGTTCTAAATGGCCTACCCCTTATTCTTAAACTGTGGCCTCTGGTTCTGGACTCCCCCAACATTGGGAACATTGTTCCTGCCTCTAGCGTGTACAATCCCTTAATAATCTTATATGTTTCAATCAGATCCCCTCTCACCCTTCTAAATTCCAGTGTATACAAACCCAGTCGCTCCAATCTTTTAACATATGACAGTCCTGCCATCCTGGGAATTAACCTTGTGGACCTACGCTGCACTCCCTCAATAGCAAGAATGTCCTTCCTCAAATTTGGAGACCAAAACTGAACACAATACTCCAGGTGTGGTCTCACCAGGGCCCTGTACAACTGCAGAAGGACCTCTTTGCTCCTATACTCAACTTCCTTTGTTATGAAGGCCAACATGCCATTAGCATTCTTCACTGTCTGCTGTACCTGCATGCTTACTTTCAGTGACTGATAAACAAGGACACCTAGATCTTGTTGTACTTCCCCTTTTCCTAACTTGACACCATTCAGATAGTAATCTGCCTTCCTGTTCTTGCCACCAAAGTGGATAACCTCACATTTATCCACATTAAACTGCACCTGCCATGCATCTGCCCACTCACCTAACCTATCCAAGTCACCCTGCATCCTCTTAGCATCCTCCTCACAGCTAACACCACCGCCCAGCTTCATGTCATCCGCAAACTTGGAGATGCTGCATTTAATTCCCTCGACTAAATCATTAATATATATTGTAAACAACTGGGGTCCCAGCACTGAGCCTTGCGGTACCCCACTTGTCACCGCCTGCCAATCTGAAAAGGTCCTGTTTATTCCCACTCTTTGCTTCCTGTCTGCCAACCAATTCTCTATCCACATCAATACCATACCCCCAATACCGTGTGCTTTAAGTTTGCACACTAATCTCCCATGTGGGACCTTGTCAAAAGCCTTTTGAAAATCCAAATATACCATATCCACTGGCTCTCCCCTATCCACTCTACTAGTTACATCTTCAAAAAATTCTATAAGATTCGTCAGACATGATTTTCCTTTCACAAATCCGTGCTGACTTTGTCCGATGATTTCACCTCTTTCCAAATATGCTGTTATCACATCTTTGATAATCGACTCTAGCATTTTCCCCACCACCGATGTCAGACTAACTGGTCTATAATTCCCCGGTTTCTCTCTCCCTCCTTTATATAAAAAAAAAGTGGGGTTACATTAGCCACCCTCCAATCCTCAGGAACTAATCCAGAATCTAAGGAGTTTTGAAAAATTATCACTAATGCATCCACTATTTCTTGGGCTACTTCCTTAAGCACTCTGGGATGCAGACCATCTGGCCCTGGGGATTTATCTGCCTTTAATCCCTTCAATTTACCTAACACCACTTCCCTACTAACATGTATTTCCCTCAGTTCCTCCATCTCACTAGACCCTCAGTCCCCTACTATTTCCATAAGATTATTTATGTCCTCCTTGGTGAAGACAGAACCAAAGTAGTTATTCAATTGGTCTGCCATGTCCTTGTTCCCTATGATCAATTCACCTGTTTCTGACTGTAAGGGACCTACATTTGTCTTGACCAATCTTTTTCTTTTCACATATCTATAAAAGCTTTTACAGTCAGTTTTTATGTTCCCTGCCAGCTTTCTCTCAATCTTTTTTTTTTCCTTTCCTAATTAAGCCCTTTGTCCTCCTCAGCTGGACTCTGAATTTCTCCCAGTCCTCAGGTGTGCCGCTTTCTCTGGCTAATTTATATGTTTCTTCCTTGGAATTGATACTATCCCTAATTTCCCTTGTCAGCCACAGGTGCACTACCTTCCCTGGTTTATTCTTTTGCCAAACTGGGATGAACAATTGTTGTAGTTCATCCATGCGATCTTTAAATGCTTGCCATTGCATATCCACCGTCAACCCTTTAAGTATCATTTGCCAGTCTATCTTAGCTAATTCACGTCTCATACCTTCAAAGTTACCCTTCTTTAAATTCAGAACCTTTGTTTCTGAATTAACTATGTCACTCTCCATCTTAATGAAGAATTCCACCATATTATGGTCACTCTTACCCAAGGGGCCTCGCACGACGAGATTGCTAACTAACCCTTCCTCATTGCTCAGTACCCAATCTAGAATGGCCTGCTCTCTAGTTTGTTCCTCGACATGTTGGTTCAGAAAACCATCCCGCATACATTCCAAGAAATCCTCTTCCTCAGCACCCTTACCAATTTGGTTCACCCAATCTATATGTAGATTGAAGTCACCCATTATAACTACTGTTCCTTTATTGCACACATTTCCAATTTTCTGTTTAATGCCATCCCCAACCTCACTACTACTGTTAGGTGACCTGTACACAACTCCCACCAGCGTTTTCTGCCCCTTAGTGTTATGCAGCTCTACCCATATCGATTCCACATCCTCCAGGCTAATGTCCTTCCTTTCTATTGTGTTAATCTCCTCTCTAACCAGCAACGCTACCCCACCTCCTTTTCTTTCCTGTCTATCCCTCCTGAACATTGAATATCCCTGGATGTTGAGCTCCCATCCTTGGTCACCCTGGAGCCATGTCTCTGTGATCCCAACTGTATCATATTCATTAATAACTATCTGCACATTCAATTCATCCACCTTGTTACGAATGCTCCTCGCATTGACACACAAAGCCTTCAGGCTTGTTTTTACAACAGTCTTACCTCTTATACAATTATGTTGAAAAGTGGCCCTTTTTGATTTTTGCCCTGGATTTGCCTGCCTGCCACTTTTACTTTTCACCTTACTACTTTTTGCCTCTACCCTCATTTTACACCCCTCTGTCTCTCTGCACTTGTTCCATTCCCCCTGCCACATTAGTTTAAATCCTCCTGAACAGCAGTAGCAAACGCTCCTCCTGGGACATTGGTTCCAGTCCAGCCCAGGTGCAGACCGTCCTGTTTATACCGGTCCCACCTCCCCCAGAACTGGTTCCAATCCACAGAAATTTGAATCCCTCCCCCTTGCACCATTTTTCAAGCCACATATTCATCTGAAATATCCTCCTATTTCTACTCTGACTAGCACGTGGCACTGGTAGTAATCCAGAGAGTATTACCTTTATGGTCCTACTTTTTAGTCTATCTCCTAACTCCCTAAATTCACCTTGTAGGACCTCGTCCCATTTTTTAAACTATACCTATTATCTATGTGAACCACGACCACTGGCTGTTCACCCTCCCATTCCAGAATGTCCTGCAGCCGCTCAGAAACATCCTTGACCCTTGCACCAGGGAGGCAACATACCATCCCGGAGTCTCGTTTGCGGCCGCAGAAATGCCTATTTATTCCCCTTACAATCGAATCCCCTATCACTTTCGCTCTCCCATTCCTTTTCCTTCCCTCCTGTGCCGCAGAGCCACCCATGGTGCAATGAACTCGGCTGCTGCTGCCTTCCCCTGATAAGACATCTCCCCCAACAGTATCCAAAACAGTATATCTGTTTAGGAGGGAGATGACCTCAGGGGACTCCTGCACTACCTGCCTACTGCTACGCCGTCTAGTGGCCACCCCTTCCCTTTCTGCCTGTGTAGCCTTTACCTGCGGTGTGGCCAACTCACTGAACGTGCTATTCATGACTTTCTCAGCGTCACGGATGCTCCAGTATGAATCCAATCGCAGCTCCAGACGCTCAATGCGGTCTGCCAGAAGCTGCAGTTGGACACACTTCCTGCACACATAGTCGTCAGGGACACTGGAATTATCCCTGATTTCCCACATGCTGCAGGATGAACAAACCATGGGGCCGATCTCAGCTGTCATGACCTACCCAATACATTGTCTCAACTTTTGAAACTTTCTCCTTTGAAAGGAACTTAACCGGCCTTACCTCACTTGGAGTGAAGCTTGTCCTCAGCCTCTGCTCGCCGAAGCCTCTCGAGACAAAGCCTTCCTACTCTGTCTCCATCTACTCCGTCGCCCGCTCCGTTTGCTGTTCTCTTTAAATTCTCCAGCTACCTCACGGTCAGACTTACACGCGCTTACGCAGTCGTGCCCCCGTTAAACTGCCAAACTGTTTTCTTTTGCCGTTGCTCCCTGTTATGTTTTCAATGGTGGGGAGGGCTTTTCCTGTGATGGACTGGTCTACATCTACCAGCATTTTTTCAGGCTTTCCTGTTCATGGGGATTGGTCTCTCCATACCAGGCTGAGATGCAACCAGTCAGGATACTCTCCACTGCATCTACAGAAGTTTGTCCAAGTCTTACATGACACGCCGAATCTTTGCAAACTTCTAATAAAGGAGAGGAGCTGCCATACCTTCCACAAAATGGCACGTGTGCGCTGATCCCAGGACAGATCCTCTGATATGTTATCGCCAAGGAATTTAAAGTTACCGACCTTCTCCACCTCTGATCCCCTGATTCATGAATACCTGGTTTCTTCCACCTATAGCCAATAATCAGTTCTTCAGTTTTGTTGACATTGAGTCAGTGACAACTGTGGCATACTCATTAAGATCCGAAGATGGATCCTAAATATTGTCCAGTCCACCAATTCAAAGTATTCCTGTAGGTGCTCCTTCGCCTCACATGAACTTTGCGATCCTCACAACTGGAGCTGTGAGCCTCGGTCTCTACCTGGGAATAGAAATACAGCCAGGTGACAGATTTATCAAAATGTGGGTGTGGGATGGGACAGTAAGCTTTCTTGTTGGTGGTGTAACAGTGGTCAAGTGTGTTGGTGCCTCTCGTTCCACAGGTGATATCTTTGAGGTAGCTGGTCAGACACTTCAAGTTGACCTGATTAAACTCCCCGACACTGATCGAAGGTATTTGTTGTTAAGTCGACTCCGACTCTTCGTGACCTCATGGACTCCTGCACACCAAGTCTTCTTGTTGGAAACTGCCTCTCTAGCATCCCCCAAGGATATACGCATTGTCTGAGTAATATTATCGATCCATCGTAGCCTCTGTTGCCCTCTCCTCCTTTTACGTTCTGTTTTACCTAACATGAGAGTCTTCTCCAAGGAATCCTGTCTTCTCATGATGCGGCCAAAATATTTGAGCTTTTGTCTCATAATCAAGCCTCCTAGTGGGCAGTCTGGCTGTATTTCTTCAAGTATTGACTTGTTGGATCTTGCTGTCCAACGAACTCTGAACACTTTCCTCCAGCATCCAAGTTCAAAGGTGTCAATTCTTTTGTATTCAGCCTTACTAATAGTCCAGCTCTCACAGCCATACATCACAGATGGAAATGACATAAACTTGACTATACAGATCTTTGTAGACAATGTTATGTCTCTCCTCTTCAATGTTTTATCTAAATTTCCCATTGCTGCCCTCCCCAGAAGTTAGCGCTGTTTAATTTCATGGCCGCAGTTACAATCTATGGAAATCTTTAAACTGAGGAAGACAAAATCGATCATTGCTTCCACTTCCTTTCCATTTATGACCACGGAGTTAATCAGGCTGGTTGACATAATCTTGGCTTTTTAATATAGAGCAACAAGCCAGCTTTTGCACTTTCTTCCTTTGCTTTGATTAGAAGCTTCCTCAGATCCTCTTCACTTTCCGCCATGAGAGCAGTTATCTCAGGTTGTTAATATTTCGTCCGGCAATTTTGATTCCAACATTTGAGTTCTCCAGACCAGCATTCCTCGTGATGTGTTCCGCAGGTAGATTAAATAAGTAGGGTGACAGTATGCAGCCTTGTCGTACTCCTTTCCCTGTCTTGAAACAGTCTGTTGTTCCGTGTTCAGTTCTAACTGCCGTGATCTTCGTACAAGTTTCTCATAAGGCAGATCAGGTAGATAACAAACTCTGGCAAGAAGGCATTAGGGGGCACCCTTTCATGGCCGCTGATCACAGTACACAATTCTTTCAATGCCTGCCTGACAATGGCCAGCAGTGAAATGTTCATCACCAGGACGATGGTGGAAACCTCTGTGGGCAGATAAAATAGATTGTAAGTGTTTCAAATCATGAGGGGCGTAGATGGACTAAATGTCCTCAGTCATCTTCCCAGCATTGAGGGATAAACACCTGGACAGCACAGGGTTAATGAGAGTGGAGAGATTTAATAGAAACTAAAGGCCAACTTTTTCACCCAGAGTGTGGCCTATATTTAGGATGAGCTGCAAGAGGAAGTGGTTGAGGTGGGTACTTTTAACAGATACTTGGACAGGTACGTGGATAGGAAATGTTTACTGGGATATGGGAGAAATGTAGGCAAATGGGAGCTTGGAGAGCAGAGACCAGTTGGGCCAAAGGACCTGTTTCTGCTCTCTGAGGGTCCTGGAGCCGACCAGCTGTGTGGGGTGGGCTCACCTGCTCCCATTGGCCCAACCTCAGGAGAACACGGAACTACAGAGAGCAGCTCAGCGCTGGGACAGAAATCGGGAACCTGCTGAGAGACAGGTCAGGTGTATTCATGTCTGGAGATCAAGGATGCTACTAGAAGTGCAGGTGTCGTCTCCGGAAAGCCATCTCTTGGGCAAAATGGAGATTCCAGAGTAGACTGGAATCTACGAGGGATGCTTAACAGCTGTGGCAGGGTTTGAATACTGTAACCTCCTACAAAGTTAAATCTTGCAACATACAGGACAGAGCTTCACTTCCAGTTGAGCTCAATGCCTTCTATATTCGCTTTCTCCACGAGAGCAAGGAGGAACCATTGTGCACTCCCATGTCTCCCAATGACCCTTTGCTCTCAGTATCTGAAGATGACGTACAGGCTACCATCGAGAGAGTGCATCCAAGAAAAGCATCCGATCTGGACTGAGGACCTGGCTGAGTACAGAATATTTATGCGGACAAACTGTATTCTGGTGCATTCATGGATATGTTCAACCTCTTGCTTTGGTAGTGTGTGGTATCCACCTGAGTCAAACAGGCTTCAATCATACCAAGAAGAGCATGGTAACCTGTCAAAATGGCTAACGCCCAATCGCACTTGTATCCACAGTGATTAAATGCTTTGAGAGGCTCGTGTCCTGTCTGAATGAAGTCCTGGATTCTCTCCAATTCACCTACACAAGCATCAGATCTACAGCAGATGCTATCTCCTTGGCTCTGCATTTAGCCCTGGAACATCTGGATGACAAAGATGCATATATCATGATGCTCTTCATTGATTACAGCTTGAATTTAACACCATCATCCCCTCAAAACTAATCAGTGAACTTCAAGTCCAGGACCTCAATACCCCCAGTGCAATTGGATCCCAGATTTCCTCACTTGTGGACTCCAGTCAGTTCATATTGGCAAAAGCATTTCCTCCATCAGCACAGGAGCATGGCAGGGACGTGTACTAAGTTCCCTGCTGTATTCGCTTTACACCAATGACTGTGTGATTGGATCACAAGATCCCCACCAGCCAGGCCATGCTCTTTGCTCACTGCTGCCATCAGGTAGAAGATACAGGAGCCTCAGGACTCGCACCACCGGGTTCAGGAACAGTTACTACCCCTCAACCATCAGGCTGTTGAACAAAAGAGGATAGTTACTCTCATTTAAGGACTCTGTTTTATTGTTCTTTCATGCTTATAATTTACTGTTATTTATCTCTATCTGCATTTGCACAGTTTGTTTACAGCTGACAGCTCCTGATGTTTATAGTTACTGTTCTATAGATTTGCTAAGTATGTCCGCAGAAAATGAATCTCAGGGTTGCAGGTATAACGCCCTGGGAAAGGTTTCACTGCTAGTGTAATGGTTTCCCTGTAGCAGCAGTGTTTGGTTTATGAGAAGAGATAATGGGGACTTTGGAATGTGTGGTGTCCAGTGAGGGGAGTGTTTTTCTTTCTTGTGTGCCCGAGAGTGAGGTATTCACGGGCTTTTGTTCAGCAGAAGATGGAGAGAGAAAATGCCAGAATGGAGAGGTAATAGACTGCAGGACTGAGTGGACGCGGAATGGGGTCAGGAGTTGACGATGTCCGGGGGAAATCAATGGAGAATGGACGGGAAAATAATGAGCTGCAACGTGAGCATTAGAATATTTCACTAAAATGGGCCCTTTTCTTTTTTGTTCTCTTTACTAACCCTAAAGTCAAATCACGAATTATAAAGCTCTAATTGCATATGGTGCACTGTTTGTAATTTCATGGTACTGATTTGTAACATCATGCAGCATTCACACAAATGAGATTTCACAAGTTTGGCGGGCCGGAGAGAGTCTTCCCCTAGAGTAACGCCGTCTGCCACACCCGAGGGTTCCACTTGTATGTACTCTGATAATAAATTTACTTTGAACTTTGTTTTACAGATGTAGTGTGTTCTGGGCAGGGGACCCCAGAACAGACATCTGGGCAGATGTCGAACTTGCCACTGGTGAATTCTAGGAAGCCAGTATCCACCAGAATGGAGGGATGGGATGGAAGGAAGATGCTGAACTCCACGAATGCGGCTGGGCAGACAGTAACTCAAGGTGAGGCTTCACTTTCTGTGCAAGGGGATTGAAGTTGAGTTGCCGGAGTCCATTTCAGAGTTGGGGGGGAGGGGTTGAATGGCCCTCAGCAGTCTCCCATCTTCCACCCCTGGATCTCAGCCCTTCTCCCACCCCATTCTCCTATAGCTGTACTGTAGGGGGCAGTTTTATCGACTGGGTCACTGATTAGCCCATCAGATCTGCTGCTCTATTCAGTCATGGCTGCTTTTCCCTCAACCCCATTCTCCCGCCTTCCTCCAGTAATCCTTAACATCCTCACAAACCCCTGTCAATCTCTGCTTAAATATTTAAATGTCTTGGCCTCCTCAGGCAATAAATTCAGCTTTGCCACACCCTGGCTGAAGAACTTCCTACTTGTCTCAGTTCCATAGTGAGTTCCCTTTACCCTGAGGGTGTGCTGTCAGCTCCTGGACTCCTGCAGGAGAGGCTGGAGACATTCCCACTCTACCCAGGCACTATCCAGCAGGTTTCAATGAGATCCAACCACTTTCCACCATCCTCCTGAACTCCATCCTCCCTAATGGCACCCTTCCTTACGAAGGAACGAGAAACACACTGACCAAAACTCACACAGTATAGCAAGCACACGCAAAATCCTGGAGTCACGCACTGCCAAACTCCAAATGCAGCCTCACCAGTGCCTTTTTACAAATACAATGCAATGGCCCAGTTTCTATCTCAGTGACCCAGTCGATAAAGGCCAGTGTCAACCACCTTCACCATCCTGTCCAGCTGTGGACGGTGGATCAGGCAGCAGGGGGAGGGATGATTAACACACAGGCTATATTGTACTGAATGTCTCTAATTATGACATTTCCGTTCTCCAGTGACGGTGGCAGTTGGTGTTCCTATCGTTCTGGTTCTTGTTCTATGGTAAGTGACCTCGTCTCTTCCTGGGGATGCCTAGTGTCTGCTCTCCCAGCTTCTCAACAGTGGCTTGTCCACACCCCTCCCCATCTTTGTGACATTCTCCATCTCTGTAAACTTGTATGGTCTCTGCATCACTTCCCATTTATGTGACCCCATACATCTTGCCCCTCTCCGTGACCCCTTCCAGACCATACACCCCTCCCTGTCTCCCCACAGTGCTCAGACTATGAGTGCCCTTCCCCTCCATTCTTCCCAGGTGCTTGTGGTTTGGACGTTAGAAAACTCAAATATTGGCCTGGATGGAGATGCACAGTCAGATCCCACTATCAGCAGTGTTACTGCCTGCTCTGGCAGCACCCCCAAGACTCCAGAGGAATCCACCCCAGTCTGTGCAATCTCTCCCCAGGACTAACACCCCACCCAGACAAAGTCCTGGTGAATCTCCCCTTGGGTCCACGGACCCCTTGGTTAATGGTATTGGTCCACTGCATAGAATAAAGTTGAGAACCCCTGCCTTAACACAAGTTGGTAAACACCTACTTGGGTTAGTCACAATCATTCCTCCCACATTCACCTCACACATCACATCAGTTGTTATCACATCATGCATGAAGTACCCTGTGGTTAACCACAAGTCACAGACTTCGTGGCCTTCTTATCCTAGTTCCTGCACCTCATAAAATCTCAGGCAAATTAGGGGGAGGGTGTGATAGGAAATGCTCTGTTACCAGCTCTGTTATAAGAATTAACCCTAATTAATAATAATAATAATGACGAGTTGGGTACAGAGAAACATGGATTTCCTCACAATTAACTTTATTGGTTCGACTAACAAGCACATAGGTTGCTAACCCCATATCCAACCCTCCCCTCCATGGGGGTGTAGCAGACACCAACAGAATCAACAAACTTATTCGTAAGGCCAGTGATGTTGTGGGGGTGGAACTGGACTCTCTGACGGTGGTGTCTGAAAAGAGGATGCTGTCCAAGTTGCATGCTATCTTGGACAATGACTCCCATCCACTCCATAATGTACTGGTTAGGCACAGGAGTACATTCAGCCAGAGACTCATTCCACCAAGATGTAACACTGAGCGTCATAGGAAGTCATTCCTACCTGTGGCCATCAAACTTTACAACTCCTCCCTCGGAGTGTCAGACACCCTGAGCCAATAGGCTGGTCCTGGACTTATTTCCACTTGGCATTATTTAATTATTTATGGTTTTATATTGCTATATTTCTACACTATTCTTGGCTGGTGCGTCTGTAACGAAACCCAATTTCCCTCGGGATCAATAAAGTATGTCCGTCTGTCTCTTTTGTACCTGGGTTAGGGATCGTCCATGCTGGAGTTACATTCATCTGTTCTATATTTCTGTTCCTGGCCTGGCGTGCAGTAATACAGAGATCGCTACCTTCCAGGTCCTGGTTTTCAGCCTCTTTCCAAACTCCCTAAGCTCACTGTGCGGATCCTCTTTCCCTCTTTCTCCCGAGATCATTGTGCAGTTTCCCCTGCTCCTCGGGAATATTCTGCAGCCACTCTGAGACATCCTCGACCCTGGCACCTGGGCGGCAACACCATCCCACTGTCCCTTTCTCAGCCACAGAATCTCCCGTCCGTCCCCAGTAACTATTGGGTCTCCTATCCCTGGCTCACTTTGCCCTTCAGATTAACATAAAGATAAAGGTTAAAGATTACCTTTATTTGTCTTGGGTACATCCAAACAAGCAGTGAGATGCTTCGTTTGCATAAAACAACCAACATAGCCCAAGGACGTGCTGAGGACAGCCCGTAACTGCCACCGTGCTTCTGGCACCAACACAGCCTGCCGACTCCTCACGGACACCAGCTCATTGGGCTCTGGAATGTGGGAGGAAACTGGTTCCTTGTCCCGACCATCAAGAGCTGCACCTGGCCGTGAGGTTCCCTGACTTTCTACATCTCACAGGACGGTCTGCATTCTGGTTGGATCCAGTCATATTGTGACCCAGAAGCTCTTCAAATGTCAAGAATGAGGCCACAAGGCCAGTGAACATGAGAGCAGAATTGGACCACTCAGCCCATCGAGTCTTCCCTACCATTCCATCAAGGCTGATTTATTATCCCACTCAACTCCGCTTTCCTGCCTTATCCCCGTAACCATTGACTAATCAAAAACCTGTCAACCTTTGCTTTTAAACATAACTTGTTACTGTCCCACTATTGGAAACATCCTCTCCACACCCACTCTATGCAAACCTTTCAATATTCAATCAGATTCCTCCTTCATTTTAAACTCCAGTGAGTACAGTTTCAGAGCCATCAAACGCTCCTCACACCTTAACTTTTATTTCCAGGATCATTTTCGTGAACCTCTGGACCTTCTCATGACTGTAGCAGTTGATTAGATGTCCATAACAAAAATTTTAGCAAAGTATAGAAACAGCTGTACTACAGTTGCTGAAAATTCAATGAACAATTACTCATACAGGTAATTATATGCAGTAAACATTATAAGCAAGTGCAGGAACGTCAAACTACAGGAAAAAGAACAATGTTTCACTCTGACCCAGCACTACCACGTGCCTGTACTGAAACATCATCTAACACTCATCAATAAAATAAAACATTATAAAACTGTTCTTACCCGCACCTTCTCACTGCTCTCATTCCCCACAGCTGGGCCACTTACTCAGCTTCTTCACGCCAAAGCCTCCAGACCCGAAACTTCAGCTCCCCACTCCTACAATGGCCACTTCAGAACAGCCGGTCTGCTCGACCACAACTTTTTTCTATTAGCTGCTGTTTCATTACGTTATAACGCAATCGCTATTAACAACCAGTTTGCAAATGTGTCTCCTTTAGGTGCACTTGAGGTAAAACCGCCAGCAAGTCCTCTTGCTCATCACACCCTCTTCTCGTTCCTGCCATCATGGAGGAGATACAGGAGCCTGAGGATGCACACTCAACTTTTTCGGATTGACTTCTTCCATTCCACCATCAGATTTCTGATTTGTACAGTAACCCTATCTCCCAAGTTTGATATATATATATATATTTGTTCCATTGTTTTATTTTTATATATTGCTTATTGTAACTCTTTGTATTCCATTGTACTGCTGCTTCAAAATGACAAATTCCATAATATATATATTTATAATTATTTATAATAAACCTGATCTGATTCTGAACAAGAAAAATGTCATTATGTTCATTTTGTTGTGAGTTATCTATAGGTCTGTCTGATCTACAAAGATTGTGAGGACCAAAATAGGTCAGGTTTATTGTTCCTTATGTCCATCATCACTTTGAATGAGTGTGCAACATTTAAAAATGTTTGCACCGCTGAAGGTCTATTCTGTTCCAGTTGTATTCCTGCACTATTTGCCCACACACCTTCAAAACGGAAAATTAAATCTGTTAGGGCTCATCCTTTTTCTGTTGGCATTTCTTGACCTCCCCAAAATCACAATGCTGTCTGGCCTCTGCTCGGATGATCTCTTTGGCCTGTTCTAGCCATTTCTGCACCCTGGGGTTGCCTTCACCCCTCCGTCTTCTCCCGGGACCCAATCTCCATCTATTCCTGGGGTTCCTGTGAATCGTTGTGTGGGGGTGCACCAGGTGCTACCATAGGCAGCCAGTAGGAGTCGCTGCGCAGTTCCAGGTAAAGAGTTAAAAATGTTTCAAGTTTGTACTCACCAAATGTGGAACTCGAAAGGTTTCCTAATAGGTTGGGGTATCACTAATAATACCCCTAATCTCTGCAGAGGTCCAGGGCTTGAGGATCAGTATCTCTCCTCCCATTATTCGGGACACCAGTGTGTGGGTTGGACTATCAGGTAGCTCACCCTCCCTATGGCAATCGCTAGGTCCTGCTACTAGCTCCCTAGACTGAAATCTCCTGTCCTATAATCGCGTTGGCATCGATTGTGACTGTTCCCTTTCCACGGGGGCAGAAGGATCCCCTGTGCTGGATGGGGAAATCTGTTCATATGAGGGAAGCTGGTTCCCGCAATGGGACTGTGACTTTTGTACTTGTCGTTCTAATTACGGGGCTCCATGTTGTGTGGTGGTCTTAGCAAACATTACTATTTCCATAACTGGGTTTTCCGGCAGCCCGACATCTAGGATTTTAGAATAGAGTCCCACAGAGGGAGAAAGAGTGGGAGGGAAGGAGGGTTTACTTCCATTTTTTGTATGTTTGCCTCCTGCATCTTAGGTTTAGGTTTTGGTAGCTGATGCCTTTTGGCCACTTCTCCCCACATCAGTATTGTAAATCCCAGTCTGGGTCCCGTCCCCTCCAATGGTCTCACCTTCCCAGTAACGAATGTTCTTTAAATGAAAAGACCATCAATATGGCCGGTCTCCCAAGCTCCATCCGTCTACATCACTAGAAAAGTAATCACATCCCTCCTATCTCCAGTGACCAGCCATACCTTGTTCACCGAGGAGCCCGGAGGCACTGGGGCTGACCCAGAAGTTGCGTAGTCTTATTCTTCCTTACCCCTTTCTCAGTACATTTATTCATCGGAGCCTTTGTCAGTGGATCGGCAGGACTCGAGGCTGTGTGTCTTCTCTTCAGTACAGCGCCGGTGGCTTTGGTGAATTTGCTCTCATTACTATCCATTTCCTGTTAGTTTTCAGTCAACCTGTAATCACATTTAGTTAGTTGTCTGTCACAGTACAATTCCCCTACCCTTTTCTGGACATAATTTATCTCAATCTTTAAAGTCCCTGTTGTCCTTTAATTTGTTTATTCAGTGACCCCGTGGGTCTCGGACCCTGTTTTTCATCTACTGTCTTGCTCCTCTCCGGGAACTCAGGGATGGTCCCTGGCCGGGCGAGCCCTTCATCTGCACCAGTCTTGCCCTACTGGTCTTTTCTGCCCCGGAGACTCACAGCGGCTCATGGTCAAACGGTCCCCACGAATGCTTCCCAAGCGTAACTCGCGGTTTAATGGTTTGTTGAACCCAGTATAAAAGGGATCCCATCCTCATCGCCAAATTGTTAGGGAAGTGAATTTGCTAAGTAAATTCAATTAAAGTTGCTAGCCACTAAATTGGACACAGATTTCGAAGTGACTAGAGAATACCTTTATTTATGAATCAGGGAAGAATGGCTCGTCAAGTCTTCCAAAAAATATAGTCACAGCCTTTTTTATACTGTACGATCACACAAAGTCAATTACAACAAAGTTAAGCAAAGTCAGCCCTGTGTGTCTTATCAATTCCCACAAAAATGCCAGAGCCTGTCTCCTTCCCGCCCACAACACACTGAGATAAGTTGTCAGAACATCCTTGAAACTAGGAGGTTTCAACCTACTGGTGAGTTTTTATTATGGAAAATAGAAGTTCATTAACCAAAAGTATAATGTGTCATGTTTTGTATTTTGTACCAGATGGGTGAAGAGCCAGACATACTTTTTAATTGTCAGAAACATGACAGGCCACATGGTCATCTCAGGGGTGTGTGCTCAGCCCACTGCTCTACTCTCTCTATACCCATGACTGTGTGGCTAGGCACAGCTCAAAGACCATCTATGAATTTGCTGATAACCCAAGCATTGTTGGTAGAATCTCAGATTGAGATGAGAGGGTGTACAGGAGTGCGATATACCAGCCAGTGGAGTGGTTCTGCAGCAACAGCCTTGCACTCAATGTCAGTGACATGGAAGAGCTGATTGTGGACTTCGGAAGGGTAGACAAGGGGTCACGAACCAATCCTCACAGAGGGATCAGAAGTGGAGAGAGTGAGCAGCTTCAAGCATATGGGCGTCAAGATCCCTGAGGATCTAACCTGGGCCCAACATGTTGATGCAGCTATTAAGAAGGCAAGACAGCAGCTATATTTCATTCGGAGTTTGAAGAGCTTTGACAATTAAAACACTGGAAAACTTCTACAGATGTACGGTGGAGAGCATTCTGACAGGCTGTATCACTCTTCAGTAAGGGACCGAAAGAAGCTGCAATAAGATTAGTCAGCTCCACTTTGGGTACTGGCCTCCGCAGTTTGCAAGACATCTTCAAGGAGCGGTGGCTCAGAAAGGTGGCATCTATCTTAATGCCCCCCTCACCCAGGAAATGCCCTGTTCCATCAGGAAGGAGGCACAGAAGCCTGAAGGCACACACTCAGCGATTCAGGAACAGATTCTCCCCATCTGCTATACAATTCATAAATGGACATTTAACCGAGGAACACTACCTCAGTTTTTTAAATATATATGATCTTGCACTATCTTTAATCCATTCAATATACATACACATACTGTCATTGACTTACTTTTAAAAAAAATTCTATATTGTCATTGATTGCATTTACTACTGCTGCTAAGTTAAGAAATTTCACGACACACGCCGGTGATAATAATCCTGATTCCGACCTGGAGCGCATCCTTGGCCGCGAACCTGCACTCCCACTGCGCCCGGGGCACCTGACTGACATCTGCTCGCTGACAGCGGCCGCGACTCGCTGTTTACTTGTCAGCCCTGTTTGTGGAAAACTTTGTGGAGACTCTCGAGAGTTTGAATTAATCACAAGAGATAATCCATTTAATTTCCTTGTGTTTGGGCGTTTCCATTTATTGTTACACGTCCCGTGGATAAGACACGGTTCGCAGTGAGATTGTCAGCTGGTAGTTTACAAGGTATTTTATTTCGAAAGTAATGAACAGGAACTCTGTGTTACTACTGCATTCCTCGCCACACAGGAACTGTTTTCCTCTCTGCCTCTCCAGTGAAAACAGGTAAGTAATACATCTGATTTTTGATTGTGTTGTTCGGGCAAGCCTTTGCCCGTAATTGCTTCACCTTCAAGGATGCCCCCGCCTTTAAGGTCTCCTTCACTCCACCCTGCGACGGAGGTGGTCTCAGACACTTCCTCAAGTGTTTTTTACCCATAGGTGTTGCCTGGCCTGCTGAGTTCAAGTGACCCTCCTCTCACCGCGGGGGGCGGTCCCGCCGCCCCGCAACCACCCTTGCAGGTCACCCACCGAGACATCGCAGAGATAGTGGAATACAGGACAGAGACAAAGATCAGGCAGAGTCTGTCGGCGTATTGGACCAAAACCCTGTATTAGGACTCGAAAGGAAGGGGAGGAACCCAGAATAAGACAGTGGGGGGGGGGGGGGAGGGAGGAGTGTAGTACCGCTCGCAGCGGACAGGTGAGACCCGGTGAGGAGGGGAACAGAGGTAGCAGGTGGAGTGGTGGGAATAATGAGTGAAATCTGTAACAGGTAAAGATCTGAAGAATAAGGAATACCAAAGGGGACGGTAGTGAGCCATGGAAGAAAAGGAAGGAGGAAGGAAACAAGATGGAGGGGGTGGGGAGAGGAATCCAAAGGTGAGAGGGTGGATAGAATGAGGGGAAAGCCAAATGTGGGAGAGGGGAACTAAGGGGATTGGCTACCAGAAGTTAGATAATTCAGTGTTAATGCCGTCAGACTGGACATAATTTGTGCTCACATTGAGGCATTGGAGGGGCCGTAGACAGAGAAATCAGCGAGAGAATAGGGAGAGCAATTGGAATGGGTGGCCGGCGGGAGATCCTGACTGTTGCGGCAGACAGAGCGAAAAAGCTCCTTCCTATGTAAGTGACACGAAATGCTGGAGGAGCTCAGCAGGCCAGGCAGCATCTCTGGAAGAGAGTCTAGTCGACGTTTCGGGCCGAGACCCTTCATCAGAATCTGCCTGGCCTGCTGAGTTCCTCCGCATTTTATGTGTGTGTGTAACTTGTATTTCCAGCATCTGCAGATTTTGTCTCGTTCCTTCTGTCTAAGCCAGATTTACATATGCACCATACATGGCACCTGGTCTAACAGTTAGTTTCTGTCGTATCCGCGTTTTACCTGAACGTAAGCGGAGGAAATTACTTTGTGTTATTACCTCCATTTTGTTCTCTGCCACACCTGGATTGCGTTTCTCCGCTTCCCAGTGAAGACAGGTAAATAACAATTGTTTGCTCGGGGGAGCACTGCTGCTGAAACTGACACATTACACACACACTGCACACCAGTCTCGCGAGATTCCCCCTCCCCTCATCTTCTGTTCCCCATTCAAGCCTCTTACCTCTTCCCACCTGCCTATCACCTCCTTTGTATTCCTCCTCCTCTTTCTGCAATGGCCCACCCTCCACTCCTATCAGATTCCTCCATCTCCAGCCCTTTACATTTCCCACCCACCAGGGTTCACCTAACACCGTCCGCCTATCTCCCTTCCCCTGCCCCAACTTTTTATTCTGGTGTCTCCCTCCTTCTTTTGCAATCCAGTAAAAGGGTCTCGGCCCAAAATGTCGACTGTCTGTTCATTTCCATGGGCGCTGCCTGACCTGCTGAGTTAGAGTCAGATAAAACTACAGCATAGGAACAGACCCTTCGGCCATCCACTCCATGCCGACTCTGATCAACCTACACCCAACCATCGCTCTCCATACCCCTCCCAGCCGTAATCCTGTCCAAACTCCTTTCAACATTAAAACCAAAATCACTTGCACCACTTGTGCTGGCGGCTCGTACCCACTCCCACCACCCTCCAGGTGAAGGAGTTTCTCCTCATGTTCCCCTTAAATATTTCACCTTTCATCCTTAACCCATGACCTCTGGTTGCCGTCCCACCCAACCTCAGTGGAAAAAGCCTGCTTGCATTTACCCTATCTATACCCCTCATAATTTAAATTCTTTCAGATCTCCCTTCAATCTATTATGTTCCAGGGAATAAACTTCAAACCTATTCCTTATAACTCAGGTAGTCCAGTCCCAGCAAATCCTTGTAAATTTTCATTCTTATTTACATCTTTACTGCAGCTGGGTGACCAAAAGTGCACACAATACTCCAAATCAATCCTGGCCAACCCCTTGTACGACTTCAACATAACATCACGACTCCTGTGCTCAGTACTTTGGTCTTTGAAGACCAATGTGCCAAAAGTTTTCTTAATGACACTATCTCCCCGTGCCACCACTTTCAATGAATGATGGACCTGTATTCCAACATCCCTTTGTTCACTGGTTTGTCCTCCCAAAGAGCAATGCAGCACTTTTCTGCATTAAATTGCATCTGCCATCTTTCCAGTTGGTCCAGACCCCACTGCAAGATTTGGTAGTCATCCTCACTGTCCAGCACGCCCCCAATCTTGGTATCATCCGCAAATTTGCTGAACTAGTTAAGCACATTATCATCCAGATCGTTGATATCGATGAAGAACAACAGCGGACCCAGCACTGACCCTGGTGGCACTCCAGTAGTCACAGGCCTCCAGTCAGAGAGGCAAACGACTGCTACAATCCTTTGGCTTCTCCCACAAAGTCAGTTCCTAATATAACTTACTACCTCACCTTGAGGGCCAAGCAACTGAACCTGCTTGACCAATCTTCCATGTGGAACCTTGTCAAATGCTTTGTCCATCTGGACAACAGCCACTGCCTTGCCGTCATCAACTTTCATGGTAACTTCCTGAAACCCTCTTTCAGATGAGTTGGATGTAACCTGCTGTGCACAAAGCCATGCTGACTACTCCTAATCAATCCAAATACACATTAATCCAGTCTCTTAGGATACCTTCCAATAACTTTTCCATCACTGACGCTCATCAGCCTATAATTTCCTGGTTTATTCGTAGAGCCTTTCTGAAACAGCAGAACACCATTAGCTATCCTCCAGGTATCTCACCCGTCCGCTAAGGACCCTACTATTTCATTATTTATTGGGAATCGGCCCTTCGGCCTTTCCTACCACTCTGACCGGTAACCTCCGATTTAATCCTAGCCTAATCACAGGAAAATTTACGGTGACCATTAACCTACTGATACATCTTCGAACTGTGGGAGGAAATTTGAGCACCCGGACGAAACCCACGTGGTCCCAGGGGAAAAGTACAAATTTCTTACAGACAGCAGCAGAAATTGAACCTGGATCACTGGTGCTGTGAAGCATTGTGCCAACCCTATGCCACTGTCCTTTCCATGGGGTCTGAGGGAACACTTTGTCAGGCCCTGGGGATTTGTCCCAAAACTGCAAACACCTCCTCCCCTGTCACCTGTGTAGGGTTGATGACCTCACTGCCACTTATCCTCAATTCTGTAGACTTCGTGACATCTCCTGAGTAAATACAGATGAAAAAATGTCATTTAGGATCTCCCCCAACACTTAACTCCAGGCAGAGGATTTCCAATCTGACCTTCCAGAGGACCAATTTCATCATTTTGCTCTTAACGTATCCGTTGAAGCTCTTAGGGGTCTCCATCACCTTGTCTGCTAGAGAAGCCTCATGCCTTCTTTTAGCCCTCCTGATTTCTCCAGGTGAATTTCATCTACTCCTCAAGTACCTCATCTGTTCCTACCTGCCCATACCTGCTAGACACCCCATTTTTCTTAACCAACCCTCAACCTCTCTTGAAAGACAGGGTGTCCTAAACCTATCATCTTTGCCTTTTATTCTGACGGGCACATCAAGCTTTGTACTCTCAAACAACACACACAAAATGCTGGAGGAACTCAGCAGGCCAGGCAGCATCTATGGAAAAAAGGTACAATCAACATGTCAGGCCGAGACCCTTCAGCAGGACGGGAGAAAAAAAGAACTGAGGACTAGGTTTGAAAGGTGGGCGGAGGGGAGCGAGAAACACAAGGTGAGAGGTGAAACCTGAAGGGGGAGGGATGAAGTTAAGAGCTGGGAATTTGATTGGTGAAAGAGACACAGGGCTGGGGAAGGTGGGAGTCTGACAGAAGAGAACAGAACGCCATGGTAGAAAGAAAAGGGGGGGGGAGCAACAGGGGCAGGTGATGGGTGGGCAAGGAGATAAGGTGAGAGGGGAAAAGGCCTGCTGAGTTCTTCCAGCACTTTGTGTGTTGCTTGGATTTCCAGCATCTGCAGGTTTTCTCTTGTTTGTGATTGGACTCTCAGACGTTCACTTTTGAAGGCGTCCGACCGACCAACTACACCTTCTTTCAGCAGTTTCTGTATGCTGCAATGAAAAGTAGTCTTCTGAATTTAACAGCGTTGTGGGAGCTTGTTGGCGCGTGGGGCTCTGAGCATGTGGGGTGCTTGTGACATATGTTCTCTAGTCAACATACCGTCTGCACCTACCCCACATGGGCACAGTGCTTTTTCCCCATCAGAGACGCCCCCACACACAGAGCCGTTTGATAGGTACCTGTGGCTGCTGCCCAGTCCCGGTTTACTATTTTCACAGACGTACCGAGATACAGTGAAAAGCTTTGCTTTATGTTTCATCAAGACAGATCGTTGCGCACGTCAGTATGGTGAGGTAGTTTCGAGATAAAACAAGGATACAAATCGGAATAAAGCGTTAGTTAGAAAGTGCAGTGCAGGTGGACAACAAGGTGCAAGACCACAGCCAGTTTGTCTGATCTTCACTCTAAATCAGACTCGTGTCAGCTGGTGAGAAGTTAACATCTGCCCGATGGGTGGGAGGCGAGTTCAAATTCAAGTTAAGGTTTAATGGCATTCAACTGTACCGATGTATACCACCAAATGAAACAACATTCCTCCAGACCAGGGTGTACACACATAGCACAAAATAATATTACCACAAATATTCAAAAGTAAAATTTTATGTCAGAGAAATGTAAATAATATACATCCTGAAATACTGTTTCTTTGCAACCATCCATGAAAACAGAGCAGTGCCCCAAAGAATGAATGGCAGTTAAATGTTAGAAACCCGAAAGTAAGCCCAGATCGTGGAACCCCAAGAGCAGGCCCCATTCCCTGTAGTCCGGTTCTTTCGATAAAACCTGAAAGGGAAAAACAGAGATGTTAAAGATGGAAATAGGTCACAGAGGCAGGGAGTGGCAAGGGGTTGGAGGTGGTCAAAGAGAGGGTGTAGGGAATGGAGGGGAGAGTCAGAGACAGGGAAGGGTTCGGGGAGATATTGGGTCACAGAGATGGGTCTAGGGGCTGGAGGGGGTTACAGAAATGGGAGGAATCTAGGGGCCAGCTGTGAGGGGAGGGGTCACAGAGATGTGTTGATGGGGTGTAGGGACCAGAAGAACTCAGATGGGAGGGGTGCAGGGGAAGCCACAGTTGAGGTTCTGGGACAATTGAAAGTTGAGTTTCCCCAGGAAGGAATGAGGTCACTTACCAACAAATGAGAAGGCCGATAACCCCAGCAACAAGAACGACTGCCACAATCACTCCTGAAGAGAAATGATATAATTAGAGTGAGTCAACCAGAAACGTACAACATAGACGTGGGATGTCCGTTACCCCAGGTGCCTGCTCCACCATCCACACCCATCCCAGATATACCTTCATCAATACTACAGTCCCACTCACTCTCCATCACCAGTCTTTTGTATTAACAAGTCTATCCATCCCCTTCTTAAATCCCAATAAATTGTTCCCTGAGAGTGGTGATACAGGTGGACAGGATGGTGAAGGTGTTTGGCACATGAGGCTTCGTCATTCGGGGTACTGAGGCCAGGACTTGGGCGGTCATGTTGCAGTTGTACGGGTTGTTAGTGAGCCCAAACTTGGAATATTGTGCTCAGCTTTGGTCAACTTCATATGGGGAAAGTTCCCATGAATTTGGAAAGAGTGCAGGTTCGATCTGAGATGTTGCCGAGGCTCGAGGGACTAAGTTACGGAGTGAGGTTGGGTCTTTATTCTCTGGAGTGTAGGAGGCTGAGGAATGACCTTCTGGAGGTGAAGAAGATTATGAGGGGCTCAGAACTGTGGAATTCATTGCTTGTGGACATATTTACTGGGAAAGCGTACTGAAGGCAGAGATGTGTCTTCTGGTTTAAAACTGCCCCCACAAGAGAGCAATAGGGGAATAGAGTGGAAGAGGGGCTGCAATCCAGTGAGGGAGGAGGGGAGAGGCCACTTACTGTTGGGTGCATTTAACCCCTTCTGAACCAGACACCCTCCAGCCACTCATTTCAAGTCCCAGTTTCAGGATGAGAAACCTCACCTACAGTCCACCCAGCCACACTCTTAGTTGTACCCGGCGCATCTCCTCCGTCCGATCCATTCGTCCAGGCAGGCACTGGCTCCAGAGTCGTCACTCGTGTGTTATGTCTGGGGCACTTCATGTTTTTCCATCTTGATGACATGTTTCCTACGGCAAGGTGATCAAAACTGAACACAATCGTCCAATGCTTTGTGCAAGGCTCATGTCCCAATTGCCCATTGGTCTCAATCCTTACTCTAAACCCCCTCCACACAATCTTCCTGACATTTATCCCTTTCCCTCACCCTTCACATTCTCTGGGGCAGCATATTGACAGTACCGTCTTCTAGTAGAAATGACTGACCTCGATCCTGTAACTCTCTCCTCTCCATTGAAATGATGACAGCCCTACAGTAATCATTACACCACAGAGTTGTCCATTAAGTATCCAATAACCTGCCATGCCCCTCAGCTGGAAGATGAACTAATCTTCCAGACTTCCGGATGTTATTCCAGTTTAAACTCTCAACTCTTATTTAGCTTGATTGTTACGAAGTACTAGAACACATTTTCCAGTAAAGCAATTTACAGAAATGCAGTCGGAATCTTTTTCCCAGAGACTTTACAATGAGTGTTTAAAAAGCTTACGGACTTAAAAGCTTTTTTAAGCATATAAAGAGTAAAAGAGTCAAGGGTCGATATAGCACCATTACAAAATGACTCTGGAGATATTGTGATGAGAGACACAGAGATGGCAGAGGAACTGAATGCATATTTTGCATCAGTCTTCACAGTGGAAGAGGTCTGCAGTATACCAGACATACCGGAAGTTTCTGCAGTGGAAATTATGACTGAGAAGGTGCTCAGGAAGCTTAATGGTCTGAGGGTGGATAAATCTCCTGGACCTGATGGAATGCACCCTCGGGTTCAGAAGGAAGTAGCTGCAGAGATTGTGGAAGCTCTCGTGCAGTGATCTTTCCAGAATCGATAGATTCTGGCATTGTACTGGGTGACTGGAAAATTGCAAATGTTACTCCGCTATTCAAGAAGGGTGCGAGGCAGCAGAAAGGAAACTACAGACCTGTTAGCCTGACATCAGTGGTTGGGAAGTTGTTGGAATCGATTATTAAGGATGAGATTACGGAGTACCTGGAGGCACATGACAAGATAAGCCAAAGCCAGCATGGTTTCCAGAAAGGAAAATCCTGCCTGACAAACCTACTGCAATACTTTCGAGGAAATTACAAGCAGGGTAGACAAAGGAGATGCAGTAGACGTGGTGTACTTGCACTTTCAGAAGGCCTTTGACAAGGTGCCGCACATGAGGCTGCTTAGCAAGATAAGAGCCCATGGAATTACAAGGAAGTTACTAGCATGGGTGGAGCATTGGCTGATTGGCAGAAAACAGAGAGTGGGAACAAAGGGATCCTATTCTGGCTGGCTGCTGATTACCAGTGCAGTTCTACAGGGGTCAGTGTTGGGACCACTGCTTTTTATGATGTATGTCAAAGATTTAGACTATGGTATTAATGGATTTGTGGCTAAATTTGCCGATGATAGAAAGATAGGTGGAGGAGCAGGTAGTGTTGAAGAAACAGTGAGCCTACAGAAAGACTTAGATAGTTTAGGGGAATGGGCAAAGAAGTGGTAAATGAAATACAATGTTGGAAAGTGTATGGTCCTGCACTTTGGTGGAAGAAATAAATGAGCAGACTATTATTTAGATGGGGAAAGAATTCAAAATGCAGAGATGCAAAGAGACCTGGGAGTCCTTGTGCAAGATACACTAAAGGTTAACCTCCAGGTTGAATTGGTGGTGAAGAAGGCAAATGCAATGTTGGCATTCATTTCTAGAGGTATAGAATATAGGAGCAGGGATGTGATGTTGAGGCTCTATAAGGCACTCGTGAGACCACACTTGGAGTATTGTGTGCAGTTTTGGGCTCCTTATTTTAGAAAGGATAAACTGACATTGGACGTGGTTCAGAGAAGATTCACGAGAATGATTCCAGGAATGAAAGGGTTACCTTATGAGGAACGTCTGGCAGCTCTTGGGCTGAATTCCCTGGAGTTCAGGAGAATTGGGGGGGGGGGGGGAATTTCATAGAAACATTCTGAATATTAAAAGACCTGAATAGATTAGGATTGAAGGACGTCCTTTTAGAACAGAGATGTGGAGAAATTACTTTAGTCAGAGGGTGGTAAATCTGTGGAATTTGCTGCCACGAGTGGCTGTGGAGGCCACGTCATTGGGTGTGTTGAAGGCAGCGATAGAATAGGTTCCTGATTAGCCAGGGCATCAAAGGGTATGGGGAGAAAGCAGGGGAGTGGGGATGACTGAAAGAATTGGATCAGACCATGATTGAATGGCGAAGCAGGCTCAAAGGGCTGAATGGCCTATTTCTGCTCCTACATCTTATGATCTTATGGAGATTTGGTTCTACAAGAAGTTTAATTCGTAGAAACTTGTAATGAAATTACGAATGCTAGTATCTTTTTGTTCCTGGGGTTGAAATGTAGAAAGGGTGTGCATTTAAGTTGAGAGAGGTCAAGTTCAAAGGATGTGTGCTGAGCCAGTTCTCTTTACAGGAACGCACCAGAGCAAATTTCCAATACATGGAACAGGACACGGCAAATGAATTAGATTATTGACCCATGAGTGGCTGGACTGACTTGCCAGGGTGCTGGTGGAGACAGGTGCAACAGTCATTTGACAGGCTCTTAGACAGAAACATGACTGTTCAGACAATGGAGGTATGTTCACGTGACGTAGGGAGAAGGGGCTATACACATATGAACATATTTAATAAGTTTAGTACTGCATATTGGGCCGAAAAGCCTGTTCCTGTGCTGTACTGGTTCATGTTATATTTAGATCAGAACACAGGAAACCATGTGCCCCTAACAAAGGGTGTGTAGGGGAAGGGGGAGGTGTGAGGGGGAATATTGTCCAGACAGCAAACCATGGGATAAAGTGGGATTCTGGAATATCAAACCCTCATGGTACATGCCTCTCCCCAGAACTTACGTGGGACCATCTCACAGATCAGAGTGCCAGGTATATGTGAGAAATTCTTCAGGAAGCTGTGAACATCAACCATCCAGGCCTGGCTGTTGTTTACACAGCAAACTTCATCTCCCTCGCCCCTGATGCACCAATCCTCGAAGGACCCTCGGGAGTTCTCAAGGTTGTGAAAGCGCACGAACTGGTTAGCAGTCAGGGAGCAGGGGCACCTGTAGGAGCTGTTTTCGAAAAGGCAGGAGTAATGCTGACCTGTAGGGAGAACCGTGTTCCTGGTTAATGGGATCGGGGGGGGGGGGTCATCACCCTCACTTCCCCACCTTCCCAAGACACGTTCCCAGCATCAGACACAGAGTGAATCTCCCTCCACACCGTCCCAACTCACACTCCCGGGGTCAGACACAGAGTGAATCTCCCTCCACACCATCCCATCACACACTCCCGGCGTCAGACACAGAGTGAAGCTCCCTCCACACCGTCCCATCACACACTCCCGGGATCAGACACAGAGTGAAGCTCCCTCCACACCGTCCCATCATACACTCCCGGGGTCAGACACAGAGTGAAGCTCCCTCCACACCGTCCCATCACACACTCCTGGGGTCAGACACAGAGTGAAGCTCCCTCCACACTGTCCCATCACACACTCCTGGGGTCAGACACCGAGTGAATTCCCCTCTACACGATCCCATCACGCACTCCCGGGGTCAGACACAGAGTGAAGCTCCCTCCACACTGTCCCATCACACACTCCCGGGGTCAGACACAGAGTGAAACTCCCTCCACACCGTCCCATCACACACTCCCGGGGTCAGACACCGAGAGAAGCTCCCTCCGCACCGTCCCATCACACACTCCCGGGATCAGACACAGAGTGAATCACCCTCCACACCGTCCCATCACACACTCCCGGGGTCAGACACAGAGTGAAGCTCCCTCCACACCGTCCCATCACACACTCCCGGGATCAGACACAGAGTGAAGCTCCCTCCACACCGTCCCATCATACACTCCCGGGGTCAGACACAGAGTGAAGCTCCCTCCACACCGTCCCATCACACACTCCCGGGGTCAGACAGAGTGAAGCTCCCTCCACACTGTCCCATCACACACCCCTGGGGTCAGACACCGAGTGAATTCCCCTCTACACGATCCCATCACGCACTCCCGGGGTCAGACACAGAGTGAAGCTCCCTCCACACTGTCCCATCACACACTCCCGGGGTCAGACACAGAGTGAAGCTCCCTCCATACCATCCCATCACACAGTCCCTGGGTCAGACACAGAGTGAAGCTCCCCCCTCACCGTCCCATCACACACTCCCGGGGTCAGGCACAGAGTGAAGCCCCTTTCACACCGTCCCATCACACACTCCCGGGGTCAGACACAGAATGAAACTCCCTCCACACCGTCCCATCACACACTCCCAGGGTTAGACACAGAGTGAATCTCCCTCCACACCGTCCCATCACACACTCCCGGGGTCAGACACAGAATGAAACTCCCTCCACACCGTCCCATCACACACTCCCAGGGTTAGACACAGAGTGAATCTCCCTCCACACCGTCCCATCACACACTCCCGGGATCAGACACAGAGTGAAGCTCCCTCCAGACCGTCCCATCATACACTCCCGGGGTCAGACACAGAGTGAAGCTCCCTCCACACCGTCCCATCACACACTCCCAGGGTCAGACACAGAGTGAAGCTCCCTCCACACTGTCCCATCACACACTCCTGGGGTCAGACACAGAGTGAAGCTCCCTCCACACTGTCCCATCACACACTCCCGGGGTCAGACACAGAGTGAAGCTCCCTCCACACCGTCCCATCACACAGTCCCTGGGTCAGACACAGAGTGAAGCTCCCCCCTCACCGTCCCATCACACACTCCCGGGGTCAGGCACAGAGTGAAGCCCCTTTCACACCATCCCATCACACACTCCCGGGGTCAGACACAGAGTGAAACTCCCTCCACACCGTCCCATCACACACTCCCGGGATCAGACACAGAGTGAAGCTCCCTCCACACCGTCCCATCACACACTCCCGGGGTCAGACACAGAGTGAATCTCCCTCCACACCATCCCATCACACACTCCCGGGGTCAGACACAGAGTGAAGCTCCCTCCACACTGTCCCATCACACACTCCCGGGGTCAGACACAGAGTGAAGCTCCCTCCACACCATCCCATCACACACTCCCGGGGTCAGACACAGAGTGAAGCTCCCTCCACACTGTCCCATCACACACTCCCAGGGTCTGACACAGAGAGAAACTCCCTCCAGACTGTCCTATCGGACTTTCCTGGAGTCAGACACAGAGTGAAGCTCCCTCCACTCCATTCTATCATCAACTTCTGGGGACAGACATGAGTCAGGTTCCCTCCACATCTCAACACATACTTCCAGGGTCAGAGACAGAGTCAATCATTTTCCACACTGTGCCATCACACACACAGGATCAGACATTGTGTGAAGCTCCCTCTATACCCCGGATGTACTTACCAGGAGCAGATCTGACCATGGACATACAGACTGTGATGCACCTGAGGAGGAAGAAAGGTTAATTTGAAGAGTTAACTTGACAGAATCTGACAGCTGGAACTGTGCAACTAGCTGTACGTTCTCCCCCAATGTTTCTGTATGTTCTCTCCCAATGTTCCACCTGCTCTTCAATATTTCTATGGGATATGATTTATGGGCACTTTGAAAACAATGACCTCAGTAGAAACAGTCAATCTGGCGTTGTGTCGAGCAAACTGTGACCTCTGTTCACCACCATGTACAAGACCATAAGATATAGAAGTAGGCCATTTGGCCCATCAAGTCTGATTCACCATTTCACCATGGCTGGTCCAATTCTCCTCTCAGCTGCAAAATCCTGCCTTCTCCCCGTATCCCTTCATGCCCTGACCAGTCAAGAACTGATCGACCTCTGCCTTAAATATACATAAAGACTTGGCCTCCACAGCTGCCCGTGGCAAGGAATTCCACAGATTCACCACCCACTGGCTAAAGAATATGTAAATACTCTGGATGAAAACAAGGATGGGTGATTACATTCACCAAAGGCACAAGGATTGGTGGCATCGTGGATAGTGTAGATTACAACAGATACGGTGAGATACAGATCAGTTACAGAGATGGGCAGAGAAATGGCAGCTGAGGGTTAATTGGGACAAGGGTGAGGTGTTGCTCTTTTTAGGAGGTCAGGCTTAAAGGGACAGGCCGCATTTAAAGACAGGACCATTAACAGTGTTGTGCAGGTGAATCTTTGGGTCCTTGTCTAGATCTCCATGAAAGTGGCTGCACAAATTGATAAGATGGTAAAGGTGGTGTAGGGCATGCATGTGCTTATTACCAATGATGGATTAGTCCATTTGCATTGTTTAATTGTGTATAACCTACACTCATTTTTGTCTTGCACTGTACTGCTGTTGCAAAACACTTTTTGCAACATACTGATCTAAAAATAAACGCCGAGTTCAAGGTGTTGCAGATTGATCAAGCCAGTCTGGGGGCTCTGCAGTACTCTGTGTTGCACTTAGTTCTGCTCGCCACGAGGTGGAGCCCGTGTTAAGTTTAGCTGAGAGTGCTGGGTGCCTGCGATGTGCTGCCAGGGATCGTGATGGAGGCAGATACGGTAGAGGTGTGCAAGCGTTAGGCAGACGTCCTCATTGGAGGATGAGGAAGCTTTAGAGTGGGCGCAGAGGAGGTTTACCAGGCTGCTACCTGGAATGCGGAGCGCGTCTTATGAGCGAACTCCGGATTTTCTCTTTGGAGAGAAACAGGATGATAGGTGACTTGATAGAGGAGTACAAGATGATATACCATAGATAGAGACTTTTTCCCTGGGTGGAAACGGGCACAATTTTAAGATAATTGGAGGAATGTTCGGGTGGGGAATATATCAGAGTGCGGTGGGTGCGAGTTATTCGTTGCCAAGGAATAATGGGAGCCGCAGTCACAATTACTGCTCAGGAGTAGCGCCGCCTGGGAATGTGCCTACTTAGCCCTAGCCTGATCACAGAACCGATTACAATGAGAAATTAATCTATTAACCGGTAGGTCTTTGGACTGTGTGAGGACACCGGAGCCTCCGGAAGAAACTAAGCCGCACACACTACTTACAGCCGGCGCCGGGATCGACTCGAACTGTAATGGCGTCGCGCTAACCGCCACGCTACCTAGTCCGTGACCAAGGCACGCGAATGTTAGAAATTGAAGGAAGGGGTTAGATTGATTTTGGAGTGGGTTAAAATCATCATTGATGGCCGAAACGTCTGTAATGTTCCGCGTTGTATGTTCTATCAATGCGCGGCGAGCGGAGGGATATGGACGCAGAAGGATTGAAATTTAATTTGACACTTAATTCGTTCGGTACAACATTCGCGCTAAACTTCTTCTTGTACCGGGCTGTTCTGTGTTTTACCTACTACCGTTCCGCAACGCAACACCTCCCGGTTTTCGATGGCCCGACCTGTCGTCTCCTTAGTGTTCCACCCCCACCCCCACGTTTCGCTGCGTTCAGCGGTGACCATCTCCCTCTGGGTTATAACCCCCGACCAACGCCCCGCTCCTGCAGACTCGACACCCCAAACCTGGCTCCCGCTTCGGGAGCGCTTTCGGGGCACAATCGCATCCATGAGTCCATGGACATAGGAGCAGAATCGGGCCATTTGCCCAATCGAGTCTGGTCCGCCATTCCATGATGGCTGCTTTACTGTCCACCTCAACTCCCATTACCCGCTTTCTCCCCGTAACCATTAACGCGATTACTAATTAAATACCCAAGAACCCCCGCTTTAAATGTGTCCCCAAAATGTTCCAAAGTTAGCGGTGGCAATGAATTCCACAGATTCCCTACCCTGTCTACAGAAATACCTCGTTTCTGTTCTATTCGGTGGCTGTGTTCTCTAGCCGTAAACTCCCCCACTGCCGCCTCTTCTTTCTACCCCTCCACCCTCGTCAACACGATTCATAGCACCGACCTCGTCTACAACTCCAAATCCCGCTAACTTCACCGAACCGTTCGGTTATCGGTTCCCCTCCCTCTCAGCGGCGGGGCTTCGTAAGTCCCGGGACCCGCACCCGAGTACATACCAGGTTAGAACAACTCGGTTCCTCATCTTGAATCGAACAGACAATGGGCTTGGAGCGCAACGGATGATGTTTTCCTTCACCCTGTCTCTGCGCACACCCGCTGCTTATGGGTATGATTTCCTGTATCCTTGGACCGGGTGTGATGTTTTCCTTCGCCCTGCCTCCGCGCACACACTATGGGCGTGATTTCGTGTATCCTTGGGCTCCGATTGGACAGAAGCAACGGGAGTGTGCAGCCCGTTACCGTTCACGGGCGGGCGGCAAAAGTCGGGACACGCGCACTTGAGATTATTCGGGATTTCACGAATTCCTTTTGCCCGCGTTTTCTTTTCTGAACAAAGTCAAAGGCAGGCACGCGCACAGCCAGTCAATGTTTAAATATTTACAAATTATACATGTTGCGCTCACAAAATGTACCGTTCACAAATTCTAAATTATACACATGTCGCTTGTAAAAATAGTGGGGTTCGCAAATTAAACATGCGATATACTCACATTGTACATCGGTCAAATGATACCTGTACCTTTCACAAGTTGTGGCGTTCAGAAATAATACGTATTATCTGTACGTGTATATACGTGTATTACAATTAATAGCATATAAAGGAAGATTTTACAAACTAGAACATCCGTGTACCTTTCACAATTAAACCTTTCAGCGCTTGTGGCCTTCACAAAGAATTCATGTAACTTTCATAAACAGCAACTTTCGCGAAGTATACCTGTAGCTTTCAAAGATCGTTGCGCTCCGAATTTGTAGTATTGTTAAGTTGTACACGTAGCTTTCAAAATTTATATATGTAACTTTATAAACCATAGCATTCACAAATTATACACGTGGCTTTCAAAAACCACGAAATCAGAAGTAAAAACGTTATATTTCACAAATTTTAGCATTCATGAAGTATAAAGATACGTTTCACAAACGGCGGTCATCGCACATTTTAACATTTAAAATTAAGTAATTTACATGAATGCAACTTTCACAACTGTTAACCTTCAGAATTTATGTGTACATGTTAAGAAAGTAGTATTCACAAATTACACATGCAGCCTCCACATACTGTTGCGTTCAAAACTATATTAGATTTCACAAAATATACCCGTCACAAAGAAAACCTGCAGTTTTCACATATTGCATTATGCATAATTTTTAGAATTTTAAAGCTATCCATGTAATTTACATAAATTGAAACTTTCATTAATTGTGATGATAAGAAATCGCAGCGTTCACAAATTCTACAGTTCATGTAGAAATTATAATGAAACTTTCACAAATTCAATCTTCAATATGTTTACAATTAAACCATTCAGAAATTGTACGATTGAGTACTTACACACGTAATTTTCGTAAACTGCAACTTCACAAATGATACCAGTAGTACCACTTGTGATTAGAAATCGCAGCGTTTCACATTTACATTTCAGAAAATACAACTGTAACTTATTCAAACTGTAGCCATCCCAAATGAATAGGTAACTTTCGAAAACCGAAGCCTTCAAAAGATACAGAAGAAACTTCCGCAAAATGTTGTTTTCACAAATTGTAGAGTTCAAAATTCTACATGTATCTTTTCCAAATTGTAAAGTTCACGAAATATATGTGTGGCTTTCACAAACTGTCGGTTTCACAAATTAAGCATGAGGCTTTCACAAACTGTTACCTTCACAATTTATATGGATACATTTAAAATTTGTACTATTCACAAAATATATACATAGACTTTACAAATTGTAGCCATCACAAATTGTACACGTAGTTTCGCATATTTTAGCATTCACCAAGTGCACATCTCATTTTCATTTTCAATCTTTTTTTGTTGATTTCCCAGTGAAGAAAAAATTACAAATCAGAGAAGTTTTAACAAACAGATAATACAAAAGACGTAGAAACAGCAAAAAAAACGTATATATTGTCAAAGTCAATTTAGTATTACGCTGTTGGATATATTATATACACAAGAAACCACAACTTCTCTTGACAAATCGTAAAAAAAAAGATTGGAAATTTTATTGTATAAGAAGAAAAAAAACCGCTAAACTAAACTAAAACAAAAAAAAAGAAAGATTTTAGGATAAAATTAGAAGAAAACATCCTTCCATTCACCTCCGAATCTTCGCGGATATGGAATTTTTTTTCCTTATAATAAACAAACAAACAAATAAATAAATAAATAAATAGATAAATCATATGAAAATATTGAATAAAGGGTCGTCAGACTTGCTCAAAATTAAAAGATGTATCAAACGTCCGGCTTGTAATTTTCTCCAAACTTAAACATGACATAATAGAGGAGAGCCAGTTAAAAACAGCAGGTGGATTAGAATCTTTCCAGTGTAAGGAGATAGCTCTCCTAGCCAGTAAAGTTGAAAAGGCTATCACATGATGACCGGAAGCAGGAACTCTACCTGTTTCCTCTGGAATAATCCCAAAGATTGTCGTAAGTGAATTGGGTTGTAAATCCAAACCTAAAACTTTTGATAATATTCTAAACACATTCCTCCAAAAATTATTTAAGTTTATACCGGACCAAAACATATGAGTTAGAGTAGCCACGTCAGCGTTGCATCTGTCACAAATAGGGCTTATATTAGAAAAAATATGCGCCAATTTATCTTTTGACATATGGGCCCTGTATACTATCTTAATCTGAATTAAAGAATGACGTGCACCAATAGATGAATTATTAATGTTACGGATTCAGGCAACAATAAATATATGTGAGTTAGGCAAGGGTTTTCATAACAAATAATACGTTTATTAAACACTGAAAACAAACCTCCCAAAAGTAAACAAACACTAACGTAACCGGAACTCGGCTGCTGTGTGGCAGCTTGAACAGTTCTTAAAGCGATGTTGCAAAAAACAGTTCTTTAAAGTGGTATTGCCAAAAGTTCAAAATGCTCACAGTCCATTTAAAAGGAGAGACTTTTTAAGACGATTTAAATTCTCTTTCACGTTGTTTTTCTTCAGTTTCCAAAGTCGAACTCTTCCCACGAAGAATTTTATGAAACGTAAGGGCTTAAAGGCACTGACCTTTCCTTTATCACCATTATAAATCCTTTCTGGTCATCCCAGGGGTTAACACGAGAATAGTCAACGAAACCCTTCCGAATAAGGATCAAACAAGGTCGAACCCATTTCACCGTCGAAAACGATTCTCCTCGATCTTTAACTCTCGAACTCCGATCTTCACTCTCCACTGATTCTCAACTAGCAGTATTGTAAAGAAACTGCTGGCAATGACCTTTTAAACTTTAGGCATTAGATAAAACTTCATCTTTCAACTAAACTGCGTCATCACATTAAATCACGCAGTGGCATGGTCAACATGGCAAATCCAGCCACGAACTGCCCCTCCTCACAGGGAGGTATCCTCCTTTTATACCCTGTAAAAAAAACTGTCACATGATCTCTACTGGCGGGAAAATGACGTCACTCCACCATCACAAGACCATTACCTCAAGTCCAGTATAGCTTCAACCCCAGTCACGGGACAAGGGTACCACTGTCACGTGTCACGGGTACGTAACATTAACTAGATAATAAATTTTACTCCATTGATCATCTGAAAGTGAATGTTGAAGTTCTATTTCCCAGGTGCGTTTAACCTTATCATTAAGCGACATGCGAGCATTCAATAACGGTTTATAAATGATAGCAATTAATCGTTTTTGAAATGGTTTGAGCTGAAAAATAGCATAAACCAAATTTAATGGCTAAGCCAAGGGGTAATATGATTTTAAAAAATCACGTTAAAAATTCCTAATTTGTAAATATCTTAAAAATGTGTATTATATTTATCCATTAACTGCGAAAAAGACATTAAACAATCCTGTACAAAAAAATCTAAAAACGTTTTTATTCCCTTAGTTTTCCATGTTAAAAAAGCCTTATCCAGAGTTGATGGTTTAAAAAAAAAATTAGAATAGATATTACTAGAGAATAAATTATTAGAGAGTAGAAAATTATTTGATTCAAAAAATCTACGAAACTGAAACCAGACTTTTAAAGTACGTTGTAACGATAGGATTGAAACCTTGTCTACCTATAATGGAGAATGAAAAAGGAAGGGGAGCTCCTAATAAAGAAGCTAAAGAAAACCCCGTTACTGAATTTTCCTCCAAATGTAACCATGGAGGGCGATCCTGGTTATCTATATCATAAATCCAAAAAATAATATAACGAATATTAATTGCCCAATAATAAAATCTAAAGTTTAGTAAGACCAGTCCGCCATCTTTTTTCGATTTTTACAATAAAAGTTCATTCACTCGAAAGCTTTTATTATTCCAAATGTAAGACAAAATCATAGAATCTATTTTATCAAAAATTATTTTCGGAACAAAGGAAGAAATTGCTTGAAATGTATATAAAAATTTCGGTAAAATAACCATTTTTATAGCATTTATTCGACCAATCAATGACATCGACATAGGCGACCATTTAGAAAGCGCTTGCTGAATATATTCAATTAGAGGGGGAAAATTATACTTATATAGGTCTTTAAAATTTTTAGTGATTTTAATACCAAGATAAGTGAAATAGTTTTTAGCATTAAAAGGTATTTGATCATAATAATCAGAATAGTTATTAATAAGAAGTAGTTCACATTTATGTAACTTAAGTTTATATCCAGAGAAAATACTAAATTCCGTAAACATAGACAACATAGAAGGAATAGATTTCCTAGGGTCTGAAATGTAAAGTAATAAATCATCCACAAATAACGAAACCTTATGTAATTTATCCCCTCTTTTAATACCCTGCACAGAATTAGAATCCTTAAGAGCGAAAGCAAGTGGTTCCAAAACCAAATTTAATAATACAGGACTAAGAGAACAACCCTGACGGGTTCCTCTCTATAATCTAAAATAAGGAGATTTTCGATTATTAGTTATAACCGCAGCCACCGGGGCATGATAAATCAATTTAATCCAGGAAATAAATCCCAATTCTAGAATCAATTCTAGAATACTTATAAAAAGAAAAAATCTTTGTCGTTAGGGTGCTTATATCTCCAGATATCGACCAGGCCATATTCTAGTAAAAAAGAATAAATTCAGGCCGCCTCTTTATTAGGAAGCGACGGATTGGTTGATGACCTGTCAATCGCCGGGTTCAAACAACAATTAAAGTCACCGCCCATGATCAATTTATATTCATTCAACGTCGGCAGCTCAGAAAAAAAGCATCTTAAAAAAATCGGAATTATCTACCTTAGGTGCGTATACACACACCAGAACTACCATAATAAACCAGTAACAATTAAATATCTTCCGATCGAATCAGTAGTAGTATTAAAGTGTACAAAAGGGATTTTGGAGTTAGCAAAGATAGATACACCTCTACTTTTATTAGTCGACAACGAATGAAATAAAGGTTTTTCCCAAAATTTGAAAAACCTGTCCTCATCCTGTTTCCGTATATGATTTTCCTGCGCAAAATTAGTATCTACGTTAAGTGTTTTTAATTTCTTAAAAATATTTTTACGCTTAATAGGATGGTTCACTCCGTTCAGATTTATAAAAGAAACTACTACACAAGCACAGATTGATCCAAAAAGCACGGGTAAAACTAGAAAGAGGGAGTCAGCGGGAGACGCTCATGGAGTGAGTACTGTTTCAGATCCGCTCCATAACCTTTACTTTTTCTAACCTTTGATCACCCCTATTCAACTTATTGTTACCTACACCAAAAGATTTTTGCTATTTCTCGGGCTTATCGTTAAGATTTTATTGTGAATTTTGGAAGATATGCAAACAGAAATGGCTCTTAGATCCAAAGGACGAGAACCGGGGCGAAACCCGAACGGTAATGGAAAGAAGCTAGCTCAACCGCAACGCACTGAGTTAACTTATGAACTGCTTATGGAGCTTTTGGATAAAAAATTTGAGGAACAACATCAGGCTTTTCAACGAGATATAAAGGCTTTTCAAGATTATATGGTTAAGACGGATTCAGTAATTAACCAGCAGCAAGCGCTTATCGCGTCTCTGCGACATGAAGCGCGGAAACGAGATTTGACAATTGAAAAATTGCAACAGGATTTAATTTCGACCATTAAACTGGTGGAGACACTTAAAGCCAAGAGTGTCGATTTGGAGAATCGGTCCAGAAGACAGAACCTACGCATACTTGGTCTCCCAGACGGCATAGAAAAAGGCGATCCTTCGAAATACTTTGCTCAATTTCTAAAAGATGCGTTTCCGTCGGTTTTTCCAGAAAACCCCCCGGTACTTGACCGAGCACATAGAATTTGGAGTCGTTCACCGACGGTTTCAGATAAGCCCCCGGTGGTAATCGTCCGATTTCATTACGTACACGACAAAGAACAACTCATTCGTGAAGCTCGAAGGGCTGGGATGATTAAATTTCATGATTATTGTTTTCGTTTGGTGGAAGATTTTAGCCCAGAAGTTATGAAGAAAAGGCTGCTTTTTAAACCTCTGATGTCTGAATGTTATGAGAAAAATCTAAAACCTGCGCTCTTATACCCGGCGAAGCTCAGGATTTCCCCCCCCGAATGCTCCGCGTAAAGTATTTATGTCTACCTTCGAAGCGAAAAAGTATTTGGAGGAGAACTTCCCTACTGATACAGTTACTACTCTCCATTAAATGAGTGATTCTGATCGTGAAAGATGGTTTTCGATTCCTTAAACCAGGGTTAGTCTCTGGTTATTGGTGTAGGTTTATCCTATACTTCATATTTAAGTTAAAGTGTGTTTTCGTTATATTAATCGCTTTGTCTTATACACTTTAACTACTATACTATATTCTTGTCTATTATTTTTGTTCCCTTGAAGGTATATTTTTAACCTTTCGAAGTGAATTTTTTGTTTAATATCAAGATAATGGTTTTTTGCAAAGTATTGGTTTTGTTTAAGATGGCGTTATTGTTTCTTTTTTTCGTCTTCTTCCTATAATGCATGGCTTATCATAGTTTAAATACTTCTTGATTTGTTTGGGTTATAACCCGATTTATAAACTTTTAGTGATTATATTCCCTTTTTCTTTACAACTCAGCATATTAAGAAGCGTAGTTTTTAGTACTGCGATCATAATTCTTAAAGTTCGGGTGGTTTTTTTTATATATCCTTTAAACACGGAGTGGTCTGCCGCTGATATGGGGGTAGAGTTAGTCTCATTTTTTCTTTTTTCTAGCCATATTTTGGCTTTTTTTCTTTTTCATGTGGGGGTGGGGGTTGGTCTGTTTTCCTTTTTAATTTTTCTCTTATCAATTTGTTTTAGTTTTTTTACTTGGGCTGTTCTTGAACTACAAATATGTCTACGATGTCGTCACTTCCGGGTCCGCTCTTTATTTTTGTTCCTCTTCCGGGTGCATGAGTTTAATAACATGGTTAACCCTTTATATACCAAAGGGATGACTTTAGAAACATGGCTCAAACCATTAACTTTGTGTCTTGGAATACTAATGGATTAAACCATCCGATTAAACGAAAGAAGATTTTCAAAGTATTCCAAAGACTTAATGCTCATATCATTTTTGTACAAGAAACTCATGTGAGGAAGGAGGACAAATATCGCTTTTTTAGGTCTTGGCGGGGTCAACAGTATCATTCGAATTCGAATGCCAAAGTTAAGGGAGTTTCAATTTTTATTGACTCCTCTATTGCATTTGTTCAACATGATATCCTTCCGGATCCGAATGGTAGATTTTTGTTAATTACGGGTTTACTCGGTAATAAAAAGGTTGCTATGGTTAATGTTTATGCCCCGAATGTGGATTGTCCTGATTTCTTTAAGTCCTTATTTACTTCTTTACCTAATTTAAATGAATATAAGTTAATAATGGGTGGTGACTTTCATTGTTGTCCAATTCCTTTGATGGACAAATCTACACCTATTCAGACTCTACCCAATAAGTCGGCCACTTGTATTAACTCCTTTTTGACTGATAATGGAGTTTTTGATATTTGGAGATTTCGTCATCCTAATGACAAAGAGTTTTCTTATTTCTCACATGTTTATCACTCCTATTCGAGAATTAATTATTTTTTTATTGACTCTTGTTTTATTCCATCGGTAATTGGTTGTAATTATGATATTATAGCTATTTCCGACCAAGCTCCATTAAAACTTTCTATTAATTTTACGGATACAGCTTTAAGTGCTAGACAATGGCGATTTGACTCTACCTTATTGCAAGAGCCGGACTTTATTAAATTTATGAAGGAACAGATCGATTTCTTCTTTTCAACTAATTCCACGGAGGATATCTCTTGTGGAATACTTTGGGACACTTTTAAAGCGTATATACGTGGACAGATTATCTCTTATTCTGCTGGTCTGAGAAAACACATTAAGAAGGAAACTCTTTATTGGTTGATAAAATTAAAGAGATTGACAAGAAATATTCGACTACTCCTAGCAAGGAGCTTTACAAACAAAGGGTTGAACTTCAAATGGAACATAGTTTATTACTCACATCTCCGATTGAAAATCAATTAATGAAAACCAGATCTGATTTTTATATACATAGTGATAAATCGGGAAAACTGTTAGCTAGTCAGCTGAAGAATGTTTCAGTTAAACGTCAAATCACTATGGTTCGTCAGCAGAATGGGGATTTGACAGTTAACCATGATGAGATAAATAAGTCTTTTCAAGACTTTTATACCTCCCTGTATCAATCTGAATTCCCTCAGGATCATAATACCATGTGTGATTTTCTTGGGAAATTGAATTCTCCAAAACTATCATCTGATGATCTTTCAGTAATAGATACTCCGTTTACGGATGCGGAAATTAAAGGGGTCATTTCCTCAATGAATTCTGGGAAAGCACCAGGTCCAGATGGGTACACAGTAGAATTTTTTAAATGTTTTTCTGCTACTCTATCTCCTTGGCTATGCAAGGTTTTTGAAGAAGCAATTAGATTGGGGAATTTGCCTCAATCTTTTTATAGAGCTTCCATTTCCTTAATACTGAAGAAAGATAAAGACCCTACTGATTGTGCATCTTATAGACCAATATCTTTATTGAATGTGGATTCTAAGATTTTTTCCAAGTTACTGGCTTCCAGGCTGGAGAAGGTACTACCCCAAATTATTTCGGAAGACCAAACCGGTTTTATTAAAAATCGCTATTCTTTTTTCAATGTTAGGAGATTATTGAATATTGTTTATACTCCTTCACACAATACTTCAGAATGTGTTATTTCATTAGATGTGGAGAAAGCATTTGATAGAGTTGAATGGCCTTACTTATTTTATGTGCTGGAGAAGTTTAATTTCAGTCCGACCTTTATTTCTTGGATTAAACTGATATATCAAACTCCAGTACCCTCGGTGTTTACTAATAATCAAAGATCTCCATTTTTTCGTTTATTTCGGGGCACTAGACAAGGTTGTCCTCTTAGTCCATTACTATTTAACATCACTTTAGAACCTTTGGCAATTGCCATCAGAGAATCACAGGATATTTTGGGTATTAATCGTGGAACAGATATTCATAAGGTATCTTTATATGCAGATGATTTATTATTATTCATCTCTAACCCTGAGAAATCTATTCCAGCAGTCTTATCATTGTTGGCTCAATTTAGTGAGTTTTCTGGGTATAAGTTAAATATTAATAAGAGTGAATTGTTTCCTTTGAATAGACAGGTCCCAAACTATGGTATTTTACCGTTTAAATTAGTTAAAGACTCTTTTACTTACTTAGGGATTAAAATTACAAAAAACCATAAAGAATTATTTAGGTTTAATTTTCTACCCTTAATTGATCAGATTAAAGGCTTGTTTACTAAGTGGTCACCATTATCTTTGTCTCTAATAGGTAGGATTAATGCTATTAAGATGGTTATTTTACCTAAATTTTTATATATTTTTCAAGCGGTACCAATTTTTATTCCAAAATCCTTTTTTACTAATGTTGATTCAAAAATTTCCTCATATATATGGCAGAATAAAAATCCCAGGTTAGGTAAAATATACTTACAGAAGACAAGGAAGGATGGTGGGTTGGCATTACCCAATTTCAGATTTTACTATTGGGCAGTTAATATTAGATGTTTGATATGTTGGTTGAAAGAATGGGATGGTCCTTTTGGCCCTCATTGGGTGAGTTTGGAAACTAAATTGGTATCTGCTTATGCTCTGGGTTCTATTTTAGGGACATCTCTCCCTTTTGCTCTTTCTAAATTGCCGAATCGAATCGACAACCCGATAGTTAAATATACCTTATGTATATGGTTTCAATTTTGGAAATTTTTCGGGTTGACTCAATTCGTGTTAAATAGTCCTATTGTATCTAATTGTTTTTTCCACCCCTCAATTATAGATCAAGCTTTTTTGGCTTGGAAAACTAAGGGATTATTAAGATTTTCTGACTTATTTTTGGACAACTGTTTTATGTCTTTTGAGCAATTAGCAAATAAATATAATTTGCCTAGATTTCATTTTTTTAGATACTTACAGGTTAGGCATTTTTTAAGTACGGTACTTCCTTCATTCCCAAATATTGTGTCTTCAGATATTTTGGAGAGTTTGTTTGAATTAAACCCTTTTCAAAAAGGGCTTATATCAAAACTTTATAATATAATTAAGAAGATACGTTCAGTGCCCTTTGATAAGACCAAAAATGATTGGGAAAGAGAGCTTAATCTTATTATTCCTATTGAGAATTGGGATAGAATTCTTCAATTAGTTAATACATCATCTATATGTGCCAAACATTCATTAATACAATTTAAGGTTGTGCATAGGGCCCATATGTCCAAGGATAAATTAGCTCATTTTTATTCTCATATAAACCCTATTTGTGACAGATGTCAATCAGAAATCGCGTCTTTAACTCATATGTTTTGGTCATGTCCGATTTTGGAAAAATATTGGAAAGATATTTTTGATATTATTTCGGCGGTACTGAACATTGACTTACAACCCCATCCTATTACCGCAATTTTTGGTTTAACGATGATGGGCTCACTTCACTTATCTCCTTCCACCTGTCGAATGATTGCTTTCTCACTTTGATGGCTAGACGATCTATTTTGTTGAATTGGAAGGAAATTAATCCTCCCACGGTATTTCATTGGCTTTCTCAAACTATGTTATGTCTAAATTTAGAAAAAATTAGAAGTGCTGTATTTGATACTTCTATTAAATTTGAAAAGATATGGAGACCATTTATTCAAT